>NW_026518793.1:0-11068 GCF_027409825.1 Scomber japonicus | reverse complement strand
GGAGTAGGAGGAGGAGGAGGAGGAGGAGGAGGAGGAGGAAGAAGAAGAAATATGAAATCTTTCACCAAACCTGATGTGTGTGAGTTTTGGAGGCTTTTATTTTGAAAGAATAAGAAGAAAAAGAATCTACTTCCTGCAGGTTCACTGTTACACTCTCACTTTCCTCAGCTCCACTGTGAGATTTAAAGCCATGCAGATTATCCTCAGTCTGAGACACTTTCATGTCCTCTGAGCTCCATTGTTTGCAAATAGATCTCAAGATTTTGTGAAAGGAGGTGAAAGGAGGTGAAAGGAGGTGAAAGGAGGTGAAAGGAGGTGAAATCCATTAGCACACAAACCCCAGCGAGGTCAGCAACACCTCAACATCCTCGACACCGTCCTTCCTCCCGCCACTAATCTGTTAAATCTGCTGTCGTTAGTCCTCAGAGTGCTTTCAAACAGAGTAATCCGGGTCCTCCAGTTGTTTACACGACCACTAACTGGATGAGGAGGAGAAGTAATGAGCCGCTGAGGAGGAGGAGGAGAGGGAGGAGGTGGAGGAAGAGGAGGATGAGGAGGAGAGGGAGGAAGAGAAGGAGGAGGAGAAATAATGAGCCGCTGAGTCAAAACCATAAACCTTAAAACCATAAAGTGACGTGACGAAAGAAAGAAAGAAGAAGTAGGAGGAGGAGGTGGAGGTGGAGAGGGAGGAGGAGGAGAGGGAGGAGGAGGTGGAGAGGGAGGAGAAGGTGGAGAAGGAGGAGGAGAGGGAGGAGGAAGAGGAGGATGAGGAAGAGGTGGAGGAGACGGAGGAGGAGGAGGAAGAGGAAGGTGGAGGAGGAGGAGGAGAGGTAGGAGAAGGAGGAGGAGAGGGAGGAGGAAGAGGAGGAAGAGGAAAAGGAGGAGGAGGAGGAGAAAGAGGAGGAGGAGAAGGAGAGGGAGGAGGAGGAGAAAGAGGAGGAGGAGGAGGAGAAGGAGGAGGAAGAAGAGGAGGAGGAGGTGTAGGAGGAGGAGGAGATGGAGGAGGAGGAGAAAGAGGAGGAGGAGGAGGAGAGGGAGGAGGAGGTGGAGAAGGAGGAGGAGAGGGAGGAGAAGGAGGAGGAGGAGGAGGAGGAGAGGGAGGAAAAGGAGGAGGAGGAGGAGAGGGAGGAGGAGGAAGAGGAGTAGGAGGTGGAGAAGGAGGAGGTGGAGAGGGAGGAGAGGGAGGAGGAAGAGGAGCGGGAGGAGGTGGAGGAAGAGGAGGAAGAGGAAGGTGGAGTACTTTTTTGAGCTGTTCCTACCTCCCCTACTTCCTATCTCTCCTACTTCCTACCTCTCCTACTTCCTATCTCTCCTACTTCCTACCTCCCCTACTTCCTGTTGTCCTTATGTCTGTCTGGCCTTTCCAGTGTTTGTAGCTCTGGTGTCAGACTGTCACATGACCCGCACAATCAGCAGGATGACATCACCGCCTGTCTGTTAGGCATCGCTGTTAATCAGTAGTGATGTTTAATGATGTGACAGCTGTGGTTAAAGTCTGGTTTGGTTTAGTTTACGGTTAAAATGATCACTTTGCTAAACACGTGCTTTGGGTTAAACGCACGACTTCCTTTGTCGTCATAGCAACAGATTTTTTGCAAGTTCAAACCTTCAAAAATGAATAACATAATTGTGTAATTTTTTTCTAAGTTCGGTAGATAGTTCGGTAGATAGTTCGGTAGATAGTTCGGAAGTCAGTTCGTTAGTTAGTCTGGTAGATAGTTCGGTAGATAGTTCGGTAGATAGTTCCGTAGTCACTTCGGTAGATAGTTCGGTAGTCAGTTCGGAAGTCAGTTCGTTAGTTAGTCTGGTAGATAGTTCGGTAGATAGTTCGGTAGATAGTTCGGTAGTCAGTTCAGTAGTCAGTTCGGTAGATAGTTCGGTAGTCAGTTCGGTAGTTAGTCTGGTAGTTAGTTCGGTAGTTAGTTCGGTAGATAGTTCGGCAGTCAGTTCGGTAATCAGTTCGGTAGATAGTTCGGTAGTCACTTCGGTAGATAGTTCGGTAGTCACTTCGGTAGATAGTTCGGTAGATAGTTCGGTAGTTAGTTCGGTAGTCAGTTTGGTAGCTAGTTCAGTAGATAGTTCGGTAGTTAGTTCGGTAGATAGTTCAGTAGATAGGTCGGTAGCTAGTTCGGTAGATAGTTCGGTAGTTAGTTCGGTAGATAGTTCGGTAGATAGTTCGGTAGTTAGTTCGGTAGTCAGTTTGGTAGCTAGTTCGGTAGATAGTTCGGTAGTTAGTTCGGTAGATAGTTCAGTAGATAGGTCGGTAGCTAGTTCGGTAGATAGTTCGGTAGTTAGTTCGGTAGTCAGTTCGGTAGATAGTTCGGTAGATAGTTAGGTAGATAGTTAGGTAGATAGTTCGGTAGTCAGTTCGGTAGATAGTTCGGTAGATAGTTCGGTAGTCAGTTCGGTAGATAGTTCGGTAGTCAGTTCGTTAGTCAGTTCGGTAGATAGTTCGGTAGATAGTTCGGTAGTAAGTTCGTTAGTCAGTTCGGTAGATAGTTCGGTAGTCAGTTCGGTAGTCAGTTCGGTAGATAGTTCGGTAGTAAGTTCGTTAGTCAGTTCAGTAGATAGTTCGGTAGTCAGTTCGGTAGTCAGTTCGGTAGATAGTTCGGTAGATAGTTCGTTAGTCAGTTCGGTAGACAGTTCAGTAGATAGTTCGGTAGATAGTTCGGTAATCAGTTCGGTAGTTAGTTCGGTAGTTAGTCAGTTCGGTAGATAGTTCGGTAGATAGTTTGGTAGTCAGTTCGGTAGATAGTTTGATAGTTAGTCAGTTCGGTAGATAGTTCGGTAGTTAGTCAGTTCGGTAGATAGTTCGGTAGTTAGTTCAGTAGATAGTTCGGTAGATAGTTCGGTAGATAGTTCGGTAGTCAGTTCGGTAGTTAGTCAGTTCGGTAGTCAGTTCGGTAGTTAGTTCGGTAGATAGTTCGGTAGATAGTTCGGTAGATAGTTCGGTAGTCAGTTCGGTAGTCAGTTCGGTAGATAGTTCGGTAGATAGTTCGGTAGTTAGCTCGGTAGATAGTTCGGTAGATAATTTGGTAGTTAGTTCGGTAGTCAGTTCGGTAGATAGTTCGGTAGTTAGTTCGGTAGTTAGTTCGGTAGATAGTTCGGTAGATCGTTTGGTAGTCAGTTCGGTAGTTAGTCAGTTCGGTAGTTAGTCAGTTCGGTAGTCAGTTCGGTAGATAGTTCGGTAGTCAGTTCGGTAGATAGTTCGGTAGGTAGTTCGGTAGTTAGTCAGTTCGGTAGATAGTTCGGTAGTTAGCTCGGTAGATAGTTCGGTAGGTAGTTCGGTAGTTAGTCAGTTCGGTAGTCAGTTCGGTAGATAGTTCGGTAGTTAGTTCGGTAGATAGTTCGGTAGGTAGTTCGGTAGTTAGTCAGTTCAGTAGATAGTTCGGTAGTTAGTCAGTTCAGTAGTCAGTTCGGTAGATAGTTCGGTAGTTAGTCAGTTCGGTTGTCAGTTCGGTAGATAGTTCGGTAGTCAGTTCGGTAGATAGTTCGGTAGTCAGTTCGGTAATGAGTTCGGTAGATAGGTTCATTAAACACATTACACACTAAAAACTGCAGGATTCAGCAGTGAAAGACAGATTGTAGATTATAGATTAAAGTTTATAGATTATTGATTATAGATTAAAGATTATAGATTAAAGTTTATAGATTATTGATTATAGATTAAAGATTATAGATTATAGATTAAAGTTTATAGATTATAGATTAAAGTTTATAGATTATAGATAGATTATAGATTAAAGTTGCTCTACAGAGTTGTGACTAAGACGTGTAGAGGACACAGTCTCTGCTCGTATCAGCGTCACACGTTTCCTCCGCTCCGCCCGCATGACGCAGAGCTGTCTTCCCTCCAGTGTATCAGTCACTCGGCCATGTTTTACAAGTCAACAATTCACATAAAAGCACACACACACACACACACACACACACACACACACACACACACACAAACAAACCAGCCAGTTATTCAGTGCCTTAAAAAACACCCCGGCGGCGGATTAAGGAATCAGGGACGGTGAAAGGCGGCCACACAAACCCTCGGACTCAGGAGTTAAGCGGCCGTGAATGAGATGTGGTGACTCCGACACAAAGCTACTGTGTCACTCCGAGCGGCACGGGGGGGGGGGGGGGGGTGAACGCTGACGTCACGGCTCACAAAAGAGGGGACACTGAGGCTGTAAAATATAGCACCACACTACACACTACTGCTAGCTGGGTGTTTTTCTTCTTCTTCTTCTTCTGTTTGAGTCTTGTTGGTTCACTCGATATACGCAGCAGTGCAAGTTGCCAAGTCTTCGTTCCTTTGTGTTTAGCACAGAGAGCACGGAGAGAGAGGCGCTCGCTGCAGCTCGGAGGGTTTTGATCCATATTGGGGTGAAATATACGCTCAGTGCTCATTGGGTGGGCCGAGCTTGGCCGGAGGACCAGGGGACTGCAGACGGTCGTAGTGGTCGCCATGGGGACGAGCAGGACTTGGGGAGGTATCCGGCTTACTGGAAACGTGGTTTATTGTTGACTTTCAGGAATGGGGAGGGGGGGGGGCTGCTCTGCTGAAGAGGGGGGGGGTGGGGGGGGTTGCACTTCCTGGTAGTGTTAATGTTTAAGTCATCGTCTATGCATCGAGATCTACTCACAGGTCAGCAGAGGAAAGTAATAAAGTACATTTACTAAAGTATTGAAGTGCAGTTTGAGGTACTTTTACTTTACTGTAGTACAGTTTGGGGTACTTGTACTTTACTGTAGTACAGTTAGAGGTACTAGTACTTTACTGCAGTACAGTTTGAGGTACTTCTACTTTACTGTAGTACAGTTTGAGGTACTTGTACTTTACTGTAGTACAGTTTGAGGTACTAGTACTTTACTGCAGTACAGTTTGAGGTACTTCTACTTTACTGTAGTACAGTTAGAGGTACTTGTACTTTACTGTAGTACAGTTTGAGGTACTAGTACTTTACTGCAGTACAGTTTGAGGTACTTCTACTTTACTGTAGTACAGTTAGAGGTACTAGTACTTTACTGCAGTACAGTTTGAGGTACTAGTACTTTACTGTAGTACAGTTTGAGGTACTAGTACTTTACTGCAGTACAGTTAGAGGTACTAGTACTTTACTGTAGTACAGTTTGAGGTACTAGTACTTTACTGTAGTATTTCCATGTGATGCTACTTTCTACTCCACTACATTTATTTAACAGCTTTAGTTAAATAATCTAATGATGTCATATATAATAATATATCACTACTTTTACTGTAATACTACATACTACATCACTATAATACTGCAGTACTTTTACTGTAATACTGCATACTACATCACTCATAATACTGCAGTACTTTTACTGTAATACTGCATACTACATCACTATAATACTGCAGTACTTTTACTGTAATACTGCATACTACATCACTCATAATACTGCAGTACTTTTACTGTAATACTGCATACTACATCACTATAATACTGCAGTACTTTTACTGTAATACTGCATACAACATCACTATAATACTGCAGTACTTTTACTGTAATACTGCATACAACATCACTATAATACTGCAGTACTTTTACTGTAATACTACATACTACATCACTATAATACTGCAGTACTTTTACTGTAATACTGCATACTACATCACTCATAATACTGCAGTACTTTTACTGTAATACTGCATACTACATCACTATAATACTGCAGTACTTTTGCTGTAATACTGCATACTACATCACTTGTAGTCTAGGAAACCCTGAAAACGAGATGGTTCATCCTAATATATAATATATAATATATATACTACATAGCTCTATAATTAGTGGATCTGAACTTGATGGAAGTTGATTTAGTTTAAAAACAGAACAAAAGAAGAAGTTCAGACTGAACTTGCTGCTGATAAAAAGCAAAGCAACACAAAGAGCTCAGAAACAAGAGTCAGACGGCTCTCATCACATCACCTCCAGCAGAGGTCAAAGGTCAGAGCGGGAGCAGCGGAGCACAGTAACCCCAAAGAGTGGTGAGGTCAGCGAGCTTGACTCTGCTACAACTTGAATGAGAAACACATTAAAATACACAAAAACACACAAAAACACACAAAAACACAAAAAATGCGCAAAAACGCACAATAACACAAGACCACTAAAAACACCCTACACACCCAAAAACCCCCCATGAGAAATGAAAATCAGAACCACCCCAGACCCAAACAGGAGCAGATCTCTGCAGTGAAACCGGTTTGGGACGACTCCGTTCAGAGATACAGCACCGGTTGCCATAGCGACACAATCAAGCTGCCTCCTGCTTCCCCCAGAAGGAGCAGATCTACACATAGTTTATAACCTCACAGAGAGACATGGGGGGGGGGGGGGGGTTAAGTTGTGTTTGAGTGTCTGAAGTGATAAATGTTCAGACCATCTATGATTAACCGATGATGTCATTATTTAGATAACGGAGCAGCTCTGGTTTGTTGTGTTGGAAGGGAAGGAAGGGAGGTAGGAAAGGAAAGAAGGAAGGAAGGAAGGTAGGGGGGAGGAAAGAAAGAGACAAAGAAGAAGGGAGGAAAGAAGGAAGGGAAGGTAGGAAAGGAAAGAAGGAAGGAAGGAAGGAAGGACGAAAGAAGGAAGGAGGAAGGTAGGGGGGAGGAAAGAAGGAAAGAAAGAGAGAAGGAGAAAGGACGAGAGGAAGGAAGGAAGGAAGGAAGGATAGAGGAAAGAAGGAAAGAAAGAGAGAAGGAGAAAGGACGAGAGGAAGGAAGGAAGGAAGGAAGGATAGAGGAAAGAAGGAAAGAAAGAGAGAAGGAGAAAGGACGAGAGGAAGGAAGGAAGGAAGGATGGAGGAAAGAAGGAAGGAAGGATAGAGGAAAGAAGGAAAGAAAGAGAGAAGGAGAAAGGACGAGAGGATTGATAGGAGCAGCTCTGGTTGCTATAAATGATTAAATGATGGTTTTGGTGGAATTGAATTTAAAGTGCATTTTAAAACACAAAGAAACACAAAGTGACGAAGAAGAGTAAAAAAGAAAGAAAAAAAAAAAGAATAAAGAATATAGATGAAACTGGTGTTGGTGTAATGCTTCCTGTTGGACAGATGATGGCGCCATAACCCTCTAATGAGCAAAGGAGGAAAGAAGGAAAGAAAGAGAGAAGGAGGGAGGGAGAAAGGACGAGAGGAAGGGAGGGAAGGTAGGAAGGATGGAGGAAAGAAGGAAGGAAGGAAGGAAGGGTAGGGGGAAGGAAAGAAAGAGACAAAGAAAGAGGGAGGAAAGAAGGAAGGGGGGGTAGGAAAGGAAAGAAGGAAGGAAGGAAGGATGGATGATGATTGGAAGAAGGAAGGAAGAAAGGAAGGAAGGATGGAGGAAAGAAGGAAGGAAGGAAGGGAGGAAGGATGGAGGAAGGAAGGAAGGAAGGAAGGAAGGGTGATGGATGTTCCACTGTGTTAAACGTGAGACAGACTCAGACGGAGGAGAAGGAAGAAGGAAGGGAAGGTAGGAAAGGAAAGAAGGAAGGGGAGGAAGGAAGGAGGAAGGAAGGAAGGAAGGAAGGATGGAGGAAGGAAGGAAGGAAGGAAAGGAGGAAGGAAGGAAGGAAGGATGGTAGGAAAGGAAGGAAGGAGGAAAGAAGGAAGGAAGGATGGAAGAAGGAAGGAAGGGAGGTAGGAAAGGAAGGATGGAGGAAAGAAGGAAGGAAGGAAGGAAGGAAAGGAAGGAAAGGAAAGAAGGAAGGAAGGAAGGAAGGAAGGGAAGGGTGATGGATTGTTTGTGACAGACTCAGACGGAGGAAAGGAGGAAGGGAGGTAGGAAAGGAAAGAAGGAAGGAAGGAAGGTAGGGGGAAGGAAAGGAAAGAAGGAAGGAAGGAGGAAGGAAGGAGAGCTCAGAGGAGAAACATCCTCAGCAGTGTAAACGAGCCAGAGTCCCAAAGTCCAGCGTGAGGAGTCAGATTAATGATTCACCGCCGAGCTTCAGGAGGAACGACCTCCCAGGAAGTTCACAGTCAGCAGGTCAGAGCCAGCCGGTCACGTGCACTGACCCCAGCGAGCCGGTCACGTGCACTGTAAAACAACACTGACCCCCCCCCCCCCCCCCCCCCCCCCCCCCCCCCCCCCCCCCCCCCCCCCCCCCTTATTTAACAAGTCTGACCCATTTTTCTTAACATTTTAAGAGCTGTAAAAACAACCTATACGCATTTCTTGTCTCTCTCTCTCTCTGTGTGTGTGTGTGTCTGCAGCTGATACACATTTTTATATATGCAAATGTACAAGTTTGACCTGTGTTTACATTTTAATTTTTTTTTAAAATCAGCTTTTTATTTATTTTATTTTATTTTTTTAAATCAGCTTTTTATTATTTTTATTTTTTTAAATCAGCTTTTTATTTATTTTTTTATTATTATTAATTTTTATTTTTTTTATTTATTTATTTTTTAATTTAACATTATTTTTATTTATTTAATTGCAATTGATCTTTGTTTATTTATTTTATTTTTTTTAAATCAGCTTTTTATTTATTTTTATTATTATTAATTTTTTAAAATTTATTTATTTTTAAAAAACTTAAAATGTTTAAATTTAACATTATTTTTATTTATTTAATTGCAATTGATCTTTATTTATTTATTTGTTTTTTTTTGTTTTATTATTATTATTATTATTATTGTTATTAATAGTAGTAGTGGTATTTGTTATTTATGTTTATTATATATTTCTTCTTCTTCTTCAAATAATTTTTATTCTTATTCTTGTTATTCTCATTATTCTTATTATTGTATATAGTTAGTTTATTTAATCTCAGTATAATAAGTATGTTCTGTATTTACTCATGTGACCACGTGGTCCAAATACCTGCCGGAGAAGCAGCCAATCAGCTGAACTCTCGCCAAATACCCAATCAGAGCTATTACGTCAGCGTAACGGACAAGAATGAAAGGCGCTGTGGGTGAACAATCCCACGACAGCCAACGAGGGCGGAGTTATCGGCGGTTAACTATTTAGAACGCTTACTAAACCCCGCCCACCGGCCGGCACTGTCCCTCCACGATACAAAACGAGCGCACCCGAGTGAGTTCGAACGCTTCTCCCAACGTCGGCCAATCAGCGGCGCGCTCGTGTTTGTTATTGGTGGTGACGTCCATGAAACATTGTTGTTGCTGGTGGGAGAGAGAGGAGAGAGGAGAGGGTGGAGCAGCAGGGGGCTGAAGGCTGAGAGCTGTCTAAGATTACTCTTATTTTATATTATTATATTGGTTTTGACTCTTTTTTTTTTTTTTGGTAAGATAGCAGCAGCCATGTCGGTGAATATGGAGGAGCTGCGACACCAAGTGATGATCAACCAGTTCGTGTTAACAGCTGGCTGCGCCGCCGACCAGGCGAAGCAGCTCCTGCAGGCGGCCCACTGGCAGTTTGAGGTGAGTGTGGACGACAGGAGGAGGAGGAGGAAATGTCTGGTTGTGATGGTGTTATTTAATCTTCACACTACCCGTGTGAGCTGCTTTTAAAGTAACTTTCAGGTGGAGTAGTTGGTTTTTGGGGGGGGGGGGGGGTGGGTAGGGGGGGGGGGCTGCTGCAGGTGCGACCATGAGGCTGCAGCAGATAGCATTAGCAGGAGGGTTAGCTTCACTGAGGACGTGGTGCTCACTGCTCAGTGTTTACATCCTCCTCGGGATTCATCCGTGTCACTGCTAAAGCTAAGTGTTGTTAGCCTAGCTGCCAACCAAGATCATACAGCTTTTAGCTAAAAATAACAAAACGAAACATTAAAGGACGAGTTCATAATGTTTTTAAAGCTTATCTTATAACAGGCTGAAGCCCAAAAATGAACATTAAAGCAGTTTTTTCTCAGATAAGAAGCTTTATTGTTATTGAACAGCGAGGTACAATGACATTTCGTTTAGGCAGTCTACAGTATCAGTATAAATATAAATAAATATGTAGTGAAATAAAATACCATTGTAAAGTTAAAGTGTGGGTGGAAAACACTGTGCATGGTAGTTATTGCAGTAGTCCTGATTATTGCACAAGATGACCTGGGATCATTCCTCCTGTTCATACTGACCATTAGACCCTTCATCATGTTTACAGGAAGTAATGGAGGACTAAACCCACAGTCCTCCTCCTGTGTAAATAAAAAGTATTTAAGAGTTGATCTGAAGCCAGTTTGACACTCGCAACAAATAGGTGTGTTATGATGACTAACAGTTGTGCAATAACCAGTCAGAGAGGAGGAGGAACTCTTTCTAGAAACTCAGAGAGGAAATGTGGTGGTTGTCAGCTGCGGCTCAAGCTCAGGATTACGACTTTTGCTTTGGTTATTTTTACAGGAGCAGATGAAGAGGTCAGACTCACTGTGCTTAGAGCTAAGTGGTCTGAGATTGATCCTGGTCTTGTTCAGTTATATATATATAGACTGATTAGGATGCATTATCCCTCCAGCTGTTCTCATATATACCTGTCTACCTCAGCTAACAGTTATTTAAAGATGAAATAACTAGTCCATTAAAGATGAGTTCACAGTCAAATGGGTCTTAAATGAATGTTGTAATGATTCCTCCTGTTCATACTGACCATTAGATCCTTCATCATGTTTACAGGAAGTGATGGAGGACTAAATCCACAGTCCTCCTTCTGTGGAAACATGGATTTAAAAGTTGATCTGAAGCTAATATGAAGCTTCATCGTCCAAATGAGTCAAATCTTCATCTTCTATGTTTCAACGTTACAGTGTTTTTAGTAGCAAAGTCTTTTTGTTACTATACTTCCACCACAGAGAACAGGGAAACACTAAGAGGGAATCTGATGCTAAACAGACTGTAAATGTGTCAAGGAGGGAAGGAAGGAAGGGAGGAGGAAGGAAGGAAGGAAGGAAGGAAGGAAGGGAAACACTAAGAGGGAATCTGATGCTAAAAACACTGTAAATATGTCAGGGAGGAAGGAAGGAAGGAAGGAAGGAAGGAAGGAAGGAAGGAAGGAAGGAAGGAAGGAAGGAAGGAAAAAAACACTGGAAATGTGTCAAGGAAGGAAGGAGGGAGGAAGGAAGGAGGAAGGAAGGAAAGAAAGAAACACAGTAAATGTGTCGGAATGTGGTCAGGA
>NW_026518792.1:5000-10000 GCF_027409825.1 Scomber japonicus | reverse complement strand
TCCTCTTCCTCCTTCACCTCCTCCTCCTGCATTGCTTTCTTTCTGTCCATCTCTCCGTCTTTCTTCCTCTTCCTCCTCTTCCTCTTCCTCCTCCTCCTCTTCCTCCTCCTCCTCTTCCTTCCCCTTCCTCTTCCAACTCCTTCTCCTCCTCTTCCTCCTCATCGTCCTCGTTCTCTTCCTCCTCATCCTTCTCGCCCTCCTCCTCTTCCTCCTCCTCCTCATCCTTCTCCTCCTCCTCCCCATCCTCCTCCTCCTCATCCTTCTCCTCCTCATCCTCCTCCCTCCTCCTCGTCCCTCCTCCTCCTCCTCCTCCTCCTCCTCCTGCACTGCTCTCTGTCGCTCCGTCTCTCCTCCTCTTCCTCCTTCTCTTCCTCGTCCTTCTCTTCTTCGTCCTCCTCCATCTTTCCTCCTCCTCTGACTCTTCCTCCTCATCCTTCTCTTCCTCATCCTCCTCCTCCTCCTTCTTCTGTTCTTCCTCCTCCTCCTCCTCCTCCTCCTGCACTGCTCTCTGTCCGTCTCTCCGTCTCTCCGCCTCGCCTCCTCCTCCAGCTCGGAGCAGGATCCCTCGCCCCAGCATGAGTCAGGGCTGCAGCCGCGAAACCAGTCGCGAGAGCAGCCGTGACACCAGCCCCTCCAGGGGTTTCTCCCCCCTGGGTGAGTAACAAAGACCCCCCCCCCAGCCCCTCCAGGGGTTTCTCCCCCCTGGGTGAGTAACAAAGACCCCCCCCCCCCCCCCCCCCCCCAAATAAAAGAAAGCACTTCTCTTTACACCTGATATTAACCCTCCTGTTGTCCTCAAGTCAAGGAAGGAAGGGAGGGAAGAAGGAAAGGAGGAAGGAAGGATGGCAGGAGGGAAGGATGGAACAGAGGAAGAAGGAAGGAAAGGAGGGAGGGAGGGAGGAAGGAAAGGGGTGAGGGAGGAAGGAAGGGAGGAAAGAAAGAAGGAAAGGAGGGATGAAGGAAGGGAAGGAGGGGGGGAGGAAGGATGGAACAGAGGAAGAAGGAAGGAAAGGAGGGAGGAAACAAGGAAGGAGGGAAGGAGAAAGGAAAAGAAGAAGGAAGGAAGGATGGAACAGAGGAAGAAGGAAGGAAATGAGGGAGGAAGGAAGGAAAGGAGGGATGAAGGAAGGGAGGAAAGGAAAGAAGGGAAGAAGAAAGAAGGAAGGGAAGAAGAAAGACGGTAGGAGGGACAGGAAACAAGGAAGGAGGGAGGGAGAAAGGAAAAGAAGAAGGGAGGAAAGAAGGAGGGGGGAAGGAAGGGAGGACAGAAGGAAGGGAGGTAGGAGGGAGAGAGGGAAGAAGGAAGGACAGACGGAAAGAAGTAAGTAAGGACAGACGAAAATAAGGAAGGAAGGAAGGAAAGAAGGAACAGTGAAAACAGGAAGGTTACTATAAGAAGTTAATATCAGGTCTCATCATGTGTTTCTGCTTCTATGTCTGTTTGTTTCCCGCCTAAAATCTGCATGCTCTGAGATTAAATGTTCCACTCTGAGATTAATCTAATCTAATCTAATCTAATCTGAGTTAAAGGATGTTTAAGATTAAAGGTGTTTATCTCCTCCAGCGAATCGCCGTCACTCCCGCTCCACCAGCGCTCTGCCGTCCGCTGAGTGCTACTCAGGTGATCCGAGAGTCTCAGCCAGGAGGTTCACTCAGTCAGCCAGGAAACCCCTTAACTTTACCCTTAACCCTTATACCCTTAACTTTACCCTTAATCCTTAACTTTACCCTTAACCCTTATACCCTTAACCCTTATACCCTTAACTTTACCCTTAATCCTTAACTTTACCCTTAACCCTTATACCCTTAACTTTACTCTTAACCCTTAACTTTACCCTTAACCCTTAACTTTACCCCTTAACTTTACCCCTTAACCCTTATACCCTTAACTTTACCCTTAACCCTTAACTTTACCCTTAACCCTTAAATTATACCCTTAACCCTTAAATTCATACCGTCCTTCCTTCCTTCCTTCCTTCCATTTGTCTCTTTCCTTCCTTCCCTCCTTCCTTCCGTTTGTCTCTTTCCTTTCCTCCCTCCTTCCTTCCTTCCGTTTGTCTGTCTGTCCTTCCTTCCCTCCTTCCCTCCGTCCGTCCTTCCTTCCTTCCTTCCATTTGTCTCTTTCCTTCCTTCCCTCCTTCCTTCTTTCCGTCCTTCCTTCCTTCCTTCCTTCCGTTTGTCTGTCTTTCCTTCCTTTTCTCCATCCTTCCTTCCTTCCCTCCTTCCCTCTGTCTGTCCTTCCTTCCCTCCATCCTTCCTTCCTTCCTACCTACCTTCCTTGCTTCCTTCCGTTTGTCTGTCTTTCCTTCCTTTTCTCCATCCTTCCTTCCTTCCCTCCGTCTGTCCTTTCTTCCTTCCATCCTCCCTCCTACCTTCCTCCCGTCCTTCCATCCTTCCTTCCATCCTTCCTTCTTTCTGTCCCTCCCTCTCTTCCTTCCTTCCTTCTGTTTGTCTCTTTCTGTCCTTCCCTCCTTCCTTCCCTCCTTCCTTCCCTCCTACCTTCCTTCCTTCCCTCCCTCCTACCTTCCTTCCTTCCCTCCTTCCTTTCGTCCTTCCCTCCTACCTTCCTTCCCTTCCTTCCTTCCCTCCCTCCTTCCTTCCTTCCCTCCCTCCTTCCTTCCTTCCTTCTTTCCTCCCTTCCCTCCCTCCTTCCTTCCTTCTTTCCTCCCTTCCTTCCCTCCCTTCCTTCCCTCCCTCCTTCCTTCCTTCCTTGGCTATTGAACTAAATCAGTTCTACTTCCTGCTTTAATAAATAATGTATCCTTAATCTTACTTCCTGTTTGTTAATCATCTGGCTGACTGAGTTTTCCTTCCTTGTTGATGTCTCACTTCCTGCATGGCCGACCTCCTGGCTCACAGCAGGGGGGCGACACACACACACACACACACACACACACACACACACCAGGAGGTTGTTAAACTGGGATGAAACATTTCTGCTTGGACTTTATTTTAAATTAAATATTTTTTGCAGCTTTATAAGGATTTTTTTTTTTACGTGATGTTGTTTTAATGGTAGTTTGCTTGTTGCCATGGTTACTGGATGCTTTGATTTTTACCTCTTTTTTTTTGCATATTTTGGTTCGAGTATAAAACTATTACGCAACTTCAACACCTTTTATTTTGAAGTTTTTTGAACAATGGACCAAGACTTCCTTCACTCTTAAATAAAAAAAATACCCTTAAAGTTTATTTTTTGTTTAAAAGTGAAGAATGAATTAGTCTTCTCCATTTAAAATACAGATTAACCCTTTACATACTGTTCATATTCTGACTCTTTATTACTCTACTCTCTATCAGCTGCACAAAAACAAAAAAAGAAGCATTTTATTTCCATTCTTGTAAATTTAGAGCCATATTTTAATTAAAGTGTTTATAAAGTTTTTATAACAGCTTTTAAATGTTAAAAAATGAACAGAATGTAAAAAGGTTCCTGAACTGCACCTTTAACCCTCCTGTCGTCCTCCCGGGTCAAATTGACCCCGTCTCTCTTTTTAGCTGTTCCTCTTTTCCTTCCTTCCTCTATTCCTTCCTTCTTTCCTCCCTGCCTGCCTCCCTCCTTACTCCTTTTCTTCCTTCCTTCCTCCTTCCCTCCTTCCTTTCTCCCTCTTTCCTTCCTCCCTTCCTTCTCTCCTTACTTCCTTCCTTTTTTTCCTACCGCCTTACTCCTTTCCTGCCTTCCTTCCTTCCTCTTTTCCTCCTCCCTCCTTCCTTACACTATTCCTTCCTTCCTTCCTTCCTCTTTTCCTTCTTTCCTTCCTTCCTCCTCTCCTCCCTGCCTGCCTCCCTCCTTACTCCTTCCCTTCCTTCCTTTCTTCCTTCCTTCCTTCCTCCCTTCCTTCTCTCCTTACCTCCTTCCTCTTTTCCTACCCCCCTCTCTCCTTACTCGTTTCCTTCCCTTCCTTCCTTTCTTCCTCTCTCCTTACTCCATTCCTTCCTTCTTTCCTTCCTTCCTTCCCTCCTTCCTTCCTTCCTTCCTTCCTTCCTTCTTCTTTCCTTCCTTCCTCCTTTCCTCCCTGCGTGCCTCCCTCCTTACTCCTTTTCTTCCTTCCTTCCTCCTTTCCTCCCTCCCTGCTTCCTTACTCCTTTCCTTACTCCTTTCCTTCTTTCCTTCCTCTTTTCCTCCTTACTCCTTTCCTTCCTTCCTTCCTTCCTTCCTTCCTCCCTCCCTCCTTACTCATTTCTTTCCATCCTCTTTTCCTCCTTACTCCTTTCCTTCCTTCCTTCCTTCCTCCCTTCCTTTGCCTTGAGGACAACAGGAGGGTTAAATCAGCACGGTCTCATTTTTATCCCACCTTCAATCCTCGCCGATATGAACTCACTCCTCCTCATCGTCACCTCCTCATCGTCACCTTGCTTCCTCTTTCAGACCGGCTCGCCCATCAGGCTCGGATCTCCGCCTCCGTCAACGCCATGAGGATCCTCAACACCGGCACCGAGGTGGAGGCCGCCGTCGCCGATGCTCTGGTAAGAATAAAGCTAGTCTGGTTTTTTTAATATGAAATTTAAAGGAAGTGATGTCATGCGGTGCGACCCTGCAGTAATCCCCTCTGTGCTCTTTCTTCCTGGACGTTGTTCATTCAGCTGTTAGGAGACTCGAGGAGTAAGGTACAAATACATCTCATTATGTCCCTGCATGCAGTTACTGGATCCTTCCTTCCTTCCTTCCTTCCTTCCTTCCTTCCTTCCTTCCTTCCTTCCTTCCTTCCTTCCTTCCTTCCTTCCTTCCTTCCTTCCTTGATTCCTTCCTTCCCTCTGTCCTTCCATTCATTCCTTCCTTCCTTCCTTCCTTCTTTCCTTCCGTCTTTCCTTCCTTCTTTCCTTCATTCCTTCCTGATGAATTTCATCTGCCTCAAAGCTGATCCATTCTACAGGATCCTTCCTTCTTTCCCTCTTTCCTTCCTTCCTTCCCTCTCTCCTTCCTTCCTTCCCTCTTTCCTTCATTCCTTCCTTCCCTTTTACCTTAATTTTTTCCCTTTTTCCTTCCTTCCTTCCATCTT
>NW_026518791.1:0-11222 GCF_027409825.1 Scomber japonicus | reverse complement strand
GAAGGAGTATGTGGAGCGAGCCATCGAGTACAGGCTGCACGAAATCGATCGGCAGGTGAGAGAGAAACGATGCTTCGCTTTGTGTTACTATGGCAACGTCTGCAGAGTTAAGAATCACTGCAGACATGAGAGCATCACGATATTTAACCAGGCGGGGAGCTCTGGTCCTCTGAAATGAGGCCAACCAGGAAGTAACTTAGAGCTGCATTCTATCAAAAGGCCACCAGGGGGCGACCGTCTCTATACAAGTCAATGGAGAATTCACCAACTTCTCACTTGATTTCTAACCTCAGTAAACGTTTTCAAAATGTGTTTATGGTCTCAATCGCTAGTTTAAAGCCTTCTTCAATGCAGTATGATGTTCATTTGGGACATTTTGGCCTCCCTGATTTTATATGTGATGATAAAGCAGGGTATGCATTAGGGCATGGCTACGTCCTGATTGACAGGTTGATTGACCAACGTCCTCGAGATCCAGCCCTCTGTCAAGGAAAGAAGGAAAGGAGGAAGAAGGGAGGGAGTGAAGAAGGAAGGAAGGAAGGAAGGAAGAGGGAGGGAGGGAGGGAGGGAGGGAGGGAGGAAGGACGCATGGATGGAAGGAAGGAAGGTAGGAGGGAGGAAAGAAGGACAGAAGGAAGGAAGGTAGGAGGAAGGGAGGAAAGAAGGATGGAAGGGAGGAAGGAAGGAAAGGAAGGAAAGAAGGAAGGAAGGTAGGAGGGGGGAAAGAGGGAAGGAAGGAAGAAGGGAGGAAGGTAGGGGGGAGGGAGGGAGGGAGGGAGGAAGGACGCATGGATGGATGGAAGGAAGGAAAGGAAGGAAGGTAGGAGGAAGGGAGGAAAGAAGGATGGAAGGGAGGAAGGAAGGAAAGGAAGGAAAGAAGGAAGGAAGGTAGGAGGGAGGAAAGAGGGAAGGAAGGAAGAAGGGAGGAAAGAGGGAAGGAAGGAAGAAGGGAGGAAGGTAGGGGGGAGGGAGGGAGGGAGGGAGGAAGGACGCACGGATGGATGGAAGGAAGGAAAGGAAGGAAGGTAGGAGGAAGGGAGGAAAGAAGGATGGAAGGGAGGAAGGAAGGAAAGGAAGGAAAGAAGGAAGGAAGGTAGGAGGGAGGAAAGAGGGAAGGAAGGAAGAAGGGAGGAAAGAGGGAAGGAAGGAAGAAGGGAGGAAAGAGGGAAGGAAGGAAGAAGGAAGGAAGGTAGGGGGGAGGAAAACAATCTCCAGTTCTGTAGATGCTTTTGGTTTTTATTCCTCTCTCTCTCTGAAAGCTTTCACCTGAATAACAATCAGCAGGTTTCACAATATTTCCTCATGAGAGACTCTACTGAGAAGAGTTGATAGTGAAGTGTGTGTGTGTGTGTGTGTGTGTGTGTGTGTGTGTGTGTGTGTGTGTGTGTGTGTGTGTGTGTGTGTGTGTGTGTGTGTGTGTGTGTGTGTGTGTGTGTGTGTGTGTAGGAGGAAAACTGTGTGAGCTGAATTTTTTTTTTTTATTCATTGAAATCCTTTTCAGGCAGAAATATAAGACAGATATCTTTAAAGCTTTGATAAGTAAAACTAAAACTCTCTACACAGCTACACTACAGAAGAAAGTAAGAATATGTGTTGTTTATAATTTGTATGAAGCGACCCTTAAAGTCTGTGTAAAGTAATAATAAATATGTGTTCTGAGTTTGACATACCACAGAAAAGTGTGTTGTTAACCACCCTGCCAAATTTGAATGATTAAAAAAAAATCACCAAATATATGAAATTAGGCTTCAAAGTTGTGTAAAAATCAGCCTCTTTCTCTGCTCCCAAACACTGTGGGCGTGGCCTCCGAGTCCGCTGAAGCCCCGCCCCCTACCAAGTGTCACCTGTCAATCAAAGTCACCACCTACCAGAAACATGGACACTATTTCTGAGAGCTTTCTGCTGCTAGCTCAGCTGCTAGCTCGGTGGCTAACTCAGCTGCTAACTCAGCTAACTGGCTAACTGTAGACTGTAGTAGTAGTAGTGTGTGCTGAATGTATTTCTACCTCTACAGCAGCAGGGGCGGGTTTATGCTAATCACTAAATCCTGAACACAGAAATCTTGAAACACAGTTTGTGAAGCCTAGCTACACAATTCAAATCTAAATGGTTGAAATGCTTTTTACACCTTTTTTAGAAATACATTTATGACCTATTTAATGTGTTTAGAAGAAAATGTCTGAATTCACTTTACACTGTCTTTAACTTGTGTGCCTCCCCTTCTCCTCCTCCTCCTCCTCCTCTTCCTCCTCCATCAGGTGGCGGCGGTGCGTGAAGGCATGTCTTGGATCGTGCCGGTGCCGCTGCTGTCCCTGCTGACGGCCAAGCAGCTGGAGCAGATGGTGTGCGGCATGCCGGAGATCTGCTGCGACGTGCTGAAGAAGGTGGTGCGCTACCGAGAGGTGGATGAGCAGCACTCGCTGGTGCAGTGGTTCTGGCAGACGCTGGAGGAGTTCTCCAACGAGGAGCGAGTCCTCTTCATGCGCTTCGTCTCGGGGAGATCCAGGCTGCCCGCCAACACGGCCGACATCTCTCAGAGGTTTCAGATCATGAAGGTGGACAGGGTGAGTTAAAAAGCATCGAGTGGAGCTAGTGCTGGGCCGTATGACCAAAAATGTATATCATGGTATTTTTCAAAATAAAAGCGGTTTCACGGTATATGGCAGTATTTTATTTTCAAGCATAATCAGCTGTTCACAACATCTTCTACTAGTTGAGAGAGGAACTACTCTAGTAAAGTAGATTGTAGTAAAATCAGAGCGGCCAACATTCCCGGGTTTCTCCCGTATTTTAGACTCATCTCCCGCAACTCTCCCGGGAATCTCCCGTAATTTACAGCCCCAACTTAGTTTGTTAATAATAATAATAAGAGCACAATAACAAAGGTTTTATTTTGAAAAGCTTAGACAGGAAGCCGCCACAGCTAACAGAAACAAACCTGCAGAAATGAGACAGAATCTGTAATAAAGTGGAGTTGGCCTTTAAAGTTACTCAGCTGGGGGGGACCCGCCCGCCCCATGTGTTGAGGCTACAGTCCTCGCTGCAGGTGACCCCGGTTCAAATCCCGCACCGAGCAGTCTTATCCTGCATGTCAATCCCTTCCTTTCTTGTCTTCTTTTCCTTCTTTCCTTCCTTCCTTTTGTCTTTCCTTCCCTCCTTCCTAATCCCTTTTCCGTCCTTCCTTCCTTTTGTCTTTCCTTCACTTTTTCCTTCTTTCCATCCTTGTTTCCTTCTTCCCCTCCATCTTTTTATTGGTCCGGCCCACATGAGATCAAATCCCTGTTATAGAGCGATAATCTTTCCTTTCAGTCCTCAAATATAACCCTTCAAAATAAAATGTCAGCTTGTAGTCCATATTTTTATCTATTTTAAAACTTCTTCCTCTTCTCTCTCTCCGCAGCCGTACGACAGCCTGCCGACCTCTCAGACGTGTTTCTTCCAGCTGCGTCTGCCTCCGTACTCCAGCCAGGCCGTCATGGCGGAGCGTCTGCGTTACGCCATCAACAACTGCCGCTCCATCGACATGGACAACTACATGCTCTCCCGTAACGTTGACAACGCCGAGGGCTCCGATACGGACTACTGAACCCAGCAGGAATGAAAGAAGAAACACACACACACACACATATTAAAGAAAGAAGAAACACACACACACACACACACACACACACACACACACACAGAGAGAGATGCATCGCCATCACTGCACCAGTTGTAGGGAACTCCTGAGCAAGATGGGCCACTTTTTACTTTTCATTTTATGTATACTTTCAAAAAAAAAAGAAAAAGAAAAAAGAAAAAACAGCACAAAGTTTCATTTCTCTTTGTGGTTTATTAGCAGTTTTTAAAAATGACACAAAAATCCACATGAGAAGTGCATTTAGTGTTAATTTTTTTTTTTTTTCCTTTTTTTTTTTCTTTTTCTTTTTTTTTTTCTCATTTACTCCACATCCCATTTTCAGGGTTTCTGCATGGAGGTATGTTTATTTGTTTGGACATGTGTATAGAATATTCAAAAGCAAAGGTGATGGAGGGAAGAAAAAAAAAAAGGAATATTGTACATTGTGTAAAATGCTTCATTAGGAAAAATGTTTTGCATAATATCCATATTTATTGTTTTCATTGCCTATGCCGAGTTTCCCAAAGCATTACAGAAGAAGAAAAAAAAGACAAAAACTACAATAAATGCTGCATAATTGAACATTTTGTGAGGTTTTGTTTGTTGGTTGTTTTTTTTTAAATAAATACAAAGACACACACACACACACACTTCCTGTCAGAAAGCAGACATCACATGGGAAGGAAGGAAGGAAAGAAGAATGGAAAGGAGGGAGGGAAGGAAGGAAGGGAAAGAGGGAGGGAAGGAAGGAAGGGAAAGAGGGAGGGAAGGATGGAAAGGAAGGGAAGGAGGGAGGGAAGGAAGGAAGGAAAGGAGGGAGGGAAGGAAGGAAGGAAAGGAGGGAGGGAAGGAAGGAAGGGAGGGAGGAAGGATGGAAAGGAGGGAGAGAGGAAGGATGGAGGGAAGGGAGGGAGGAAGGAAGGGAAGGATGGAAAGGAGGGAGGGAAGGAAGGAAGGGAAAGAGGGAGGGAAGGATGGAAAGGAGGGAGGGAGGGAGAGAGGAAGGATGGAGGAAAGGAGGGAAAGAAGGAAGGAAGGGAAGGAAATTTGTGTGAGATTGACCTCGTCCGTTTTGACTGTTCCTTCCTCCCTTCCTTCCTTCTCTCTTCCCTCCCTCCTTTCTTCCCTTCCTCCTTCCTTCTTCCTTCCCTCCTTCCCTTCCTCCCTCCCTCCTTTCCTTCCTTCTTCCTTCCATTATTCCTCCCTCCTTTCCTTCCTTCCTTCCTCCCTTCCTTCCTTCCTTGACCCGAGAGGACAACAGGAAGGTTAAGAAGAAGAAGTCAGACCCAGAGCTTCCTTAAATAAATAAAGACACACACACACTTCCTGTCAGAAAGCAGACATCACATTTATTTCAGAAGTACAAAATATCACAAAGGCCATCTTTTTAGAGGGGGAGAAAAAAGGGGGAGGGGGGGGGAGTAAATAAACGGTGAGACGTATTTACAGAAAGAAAAACTACGTGTTAACTAACGCAGCGTGTTCATATCGTCCATGTTGGCAAAGAGCTTGTTGGTGCTTTTTAACCCTCCTGTTGTGTTCGAGTCAAGGAAGGAAGGGAGGAAGAAGGAAGAAAAGGAGGGAGGGAGGAAGGAGGGAAGGAAGGAAGGGAGAAAAGGAAAGAAGGCAGGGAGGAAGGAAGGAAGGAGAGAGAGAGGAAAGAACAACAGAAAGAAGAAAGGGGGATGGAGGGAGGAAGGAAGGACAGAGGAAAGAAGTAAGTAAGGAAGGAAGGTAGGAGGGAAGGAGGAAAGAAGGTAGGAGGGAGGGAGGAAGGAAGGAAAGAAGGACAGAGGAAAGAAGGAATGGATGAAGGAAGGACGGAGGAAAGAAGTAAGGAAGGAAAGAAGGTAGGAGGGAGGAAGGAAAGAAGTAAAGGAGGAAAGAGAAGAAGGAAAGAAAGAGAGAAGGAGAGATGAAGGACAGATGGAAGGAAGGAAAGAAGGAACAGTCAAAACTGACGGGTCAATTTGACCCCGGGAGGACGACAGGAAGGTTAAACTAAAACACTTGTTGGATACTTGTTGAAAGTTGAAAGTTATCAGTCGCTGTGATAATTCCTCCTCGTCTTCATATCAGCTGGAAGAAATCTCATGTCTCTTAAGTTTGGAAGAAAAGAACCAGGCACTTTATAAAGTCTCTCTGAATCTCAGTCTGGCAGCTGGAGTCAGAAGATAACGACCGAACAGCTGCTGCAGGATTCAGGAGTCCTTAAAGAGATAAAACCTTCTACAGCAGTGAGTTAGACTCATCAAACGAGGACTTTTCTGACTTGTATGATGAATACTGAACCTGCCAGGACCTGATTTCCTCTAAAAGGTTCGTTCATTACAGTTTGAGACTAACTCAGGAGAGACATGTGGTAAAATCTTCAGTCTTCAGTCTGAAAATGAAACTTAAAAAAGGTCCCAACAACTGAAATCTGATGTTTAAGATTAAATTGACTTCAGCTTGAACTTTAACACTCCTGTTGTCCTCGAGTCAAGGAAGGAAGGGAGGAAAGGAGGGAGGAAAGGAGGAAGGAAGGAAGGAAAGGTGGGAGGGAGAGAGGAAGGATGGAAGGCATGGATGGAGGAAAGAAGGGAGGGAGGGATGGAAGAAAGGAAGGAAAGGAGGGAGGAAGACGAAGGAAAGGAAGGAAGGAAGGGAGGGAGAGAGGAAGGAAGGAAGGATGGATGGAGGAAAGAAGGGAGGGAGGGATGGAAGAAAGGAAGGAAAGGAGGGAGGAAAGGAAAAGAGGGAAGGAAGAATGAAGGAAATGAGGAAGGAAGGGAGGGAGGAAGAATGAAGGAAAGGAGAGAGGGAGCTAGGAGGGAGGGAGGTGGGAGGGAGGAAAAGAGGAAGGAAGGAAATAAGGACAGAGGAAGGAAGGTAGGGGGAGGAAGGAGAGAAAAGGAGGAAGGAAAGGAAATTAGGAACGAGGGAAGAAGGACAGAAGGAAGGAAGAAATGGGGATGGAGGAAAGAAGGAAAGAAGGAACAGTGAAAACAGACGGGGTCAGTTTGACCCGTGAGGACGACAGGAGGGTTAAAATAAACCTTTTTACTTTTAGATATCTTGCCTGTTAGGATTTAATCACTTCACAGCCGCTGTGCAGGAAGAGGAATTATTAAAAGCGACTAATAACTCTCAGATGTTCAAATATCATCACAAGATTTTTTTTTTTTTTTTAAATCCAATGTGACTTTTCCATTTTTGGCAGGAGATGTTTCTAGTTTGTGAATGTCCTCTTAGGTCCCCGAAAAACAGCGGTAACACGGGACAGGCACCGTCACTTCCTGTCTCTTCATGTATTTACTGTTAAAGGAAGTTTTTATTCAAATCTGCCTCAAAACAAACTCATCATTGTTCCTCCTGTTTAAACCTGCTGCATGAAAACTGGCTTTTATGTGCAAAATGTCAAGTTTGAAAAGGAAAGGAAGTATGGGAGTAAAGGAAAGAAGGCAGGGAGGAAGGAAGGAAGGTGAGAGAGAGGAAGGAACAGAAGGAAGAAAGGGGGATGGAGGAAGGAAGGGAGGAAAGGAAAGGAAAGGAGGAAGGGAGGAAGGAAGGACAGAGGAAAGAAGTAAGTAAGGAAGGAAGGTAGGAGGGAGGGAGGAAGGAAGGAAAGAAGGACAGAGGAAAGAAGGAATGGATGAAGGAAGGACGGAGGAAAGAAGTAAGGAAGGAAAGAAGGTAGGAGGGAGGAAGGAAAGAAGAAAGGGAGGAAAGAGAAGAAGGAAAGAAAGAGAGAAGGAGAGATGAAGGACAGATGGAAGGAAGGAAGGAAGGAAGGAAGGAAGGAAGGAAAGAAGGAAATTTCAAGTTTGAAAAGGAAAATGTTTTTTTTATTTGGTACTAAAAAGACAAACTTGACATTAACTTAAAATCAGCTGGAAGAAAATAATAAAATAATTAAAGATCTTCTTTTTTTTTTTGCAGCCGGTTCGAACACGAGGAACAACTACAGCAGACGTCGTCGTTAATGTTTTAAGACAGACTTTAACCGGTCTGAAACTCACACATGCAGGATGTGAAAGATGAAGGAATAGTTTTTCATCGATCCATCAGTTTTACTTTTTTTATTCGTAGTATTCGAGGGATCACGTCTTTTTTCTGAGGGCTGAGAAAAGTTACCGACTGCTTGGAGCTGAAGTTCCTCTGGTTGATTTAGAGCTGAGAGATAAAAACTTAATATTACTTCACTACACTGATTCTATCAATTAACCCTCCTGGTGTCCTCCAGACAAGGGAGGAAAGGAAAGGAGGGAAGGAAAGGAGGGAGGGAGGAAAAGAGGGAGGGAGGGAGGAAGGATGGAAGGGAGGGAAGAAGGAAAAGAGGAAGGTAGGGGGGAGGAAAGAAAGAGAGAAGGAGGGAGGGAGGAAGGAAGGAAGAAGGATGAAAAGGAAGGAAGGAAGAAGGATGAAAAGGAGGGAGGGAGGAAGAAAAGAAGGAAAGGAAAGGAGGGAGGGAGGGAGGAAGGAAGGAAGGACGGAGGAAAGTAAGGAAAGGAGGGAGGAAGAATGGAAGGGAAGGACAGAGGAAAGAAGGAAGGAAGGTAGGGGTGAGGAAAGAATGAAGGAAGGTAGGAGGGAGGAAGGGAGGAAAGAAAAGAAGGAAGGATAGACGGAAGTAAGAAAAGGAGGGGGAGGTAAGGAAGGTAGGAAGGAAGGACAGATGGAAGGAAAGAAGAGAGGAAAGAAGGAACAGTCAGAACAGACGGGAGGACGACAGGAAGTTGAATTCAGGCTTATTTTTCATTCCAAACTAACTTTGGATGCTTTCACCTCATCGACGTAGCGACAGATTAAACATCAGAGTAATTATTAATTTATTCTCTCGGCTCTAAAAAAACAGGAAGTCACTTTTTTATTTTTTGGATTCAGCGTTTAGCAGCGATCGTCTGCGGTGCTGCGGTCAAACTGTGTTGTGGTATCAGCATGAGGTAGAGGAATCATTAAAAACCAAAAAAAAAGCAGATCAAACAAGGTAACAGTCGAAAGTGTTCAGGTATGAAAGTCCTCTACTTCCTCTTCCTCTTCCTCTTCCTCCTCGAGTGTAAAATGTTCCTTCCTGCAGAGTTTTAATCCATAAATACAGTCTTTTTTTTTTCTTTTTTTTGCCCTCCTGTTGTCCTCAGGTCAAGGAAGGAAGGAGGGAGGAAGGAAGGACAGGAGTAAGGAGGAAAAAAGGAAGGAGAGAAGGAAAGGAGTAAGGAGGAAAAGAGAAAGGAAGGAAAGAAGGAGAGAAGGAAAGGAGTAAGGAGGAAAAGAGGAAGGAAGGAAAAGAGGAGAGAAGGACGGGAGGAAAGAAGGAAGGAAAGAAGGAAAGGACGGAGGGAAGGAAGGGAGGGAGGGAGGGAGACAGGGGAAGGAAGGAAGGGAGGAAGGAAGGAAGGGAGGGAGGGAAGGAAGGGAGGGAGGGAAGAAAGGAAGGGAGAGAGGATGGAAGGAAGGAAGGGAAGGAAGGAAGGAGGGGAGGGAAGGAAGGAAGGAAGGATGGAAAGGAGGGAGGGAGCAAAGAAAGAGGGGAGGAGGGGAAGAAGGAAGGAAAAATTAAAGAAAGAGGGAGGAAGGAAGGAAAGAAGGAACAGTCAAAAGAGACGGGGTCAATTTGACCCGGGAGGACGACAGGAAGGTTAAGAAGAAGAAGAAGAAGTCAGACCCAGAGCTCATCGTGATTCCTGCCTTTTATTTGTTCAGTCACTCGTTTATTGAGGGTTGAATATTTTCATCCTCTCGTTTTCTGCCAACATGGTTTTAACCTTCGGACTCATTAGAACATGAAACCTCGTCCAACTCAAACATGTCTAGTGGAAACTCAAACTAGGAGGAAGTCCGTCCTGGTGTTTCACAGGCAGCCGTCATATTAAAAAAAAAAAAAAAAAAAAAAAAAACTCAAATCTGCCCCCTTGTGTTTTTTATGTCTGTCACATTCAGACTCTTCCTGTCTGAGCGAGATTTCAAAATAAAATAAAATTAAAAAAGATTTAGAAGACTTTGAAACATGCTTTTTAAGGCCTTTTTTTTTTGTATCTTCGGGCTGTATGGAAGCCATGTTGTTTGGGGGTAGGGGGGGTGTGGTGGGTGGGGGGCTGCGAGGTGAGATCCCGTCTCCCTCGAAGCCGCCGCCGCGTCCTCGTTCCATCTCACTCTCCAGCTCCGCCTCCGCCTGTTGCTACGACAACCAGCCTCCGTCTCCCACAGTTCTGGGTGCGATGATGCTCTCCTTGGCCTGCAGCAGCCTCTCCAAACACGGCGAGCTGATTTTGAAGGGAAGCCTCGGCTCGGACCCTCGGCTCGGACGAGAGCTGCAGCTGCTGTTGCTGTTGCCGAGGCGACGCGTGAGGGAGTCGGTGCTGGAGGAGACGGAGTTGTCCTGCGTCACTTCCTGGCTGCAGCGGGCAGGAAGTGGAGAGGAAGTGGAGGCGGAGATCGTGGCGGAGGTGGTTGTAGCAGCAGCAGCAGCAGCGGGCCGGTGGAGAGTCGACTCGGGCGTTTTCAGGGAGCAGATGGGCGAGGTGTGAAACCATTTGAGGTGAGTGGAGGTGGAGGTGGAGGAGGAGGAGGAGTCCGAGGAGCAGAACGACGCCGGAGAGGAAGGAGGAGGAGAAGCGATGCAGTGATGCTGCTGGAGGAGAAGAGAAGGATAACGTTAGATTCAATATCACCAACACACATAAAAATAAAAAAACACCCTAAAACATTTTAGTTTAACCCTCATGTTGTCCTCAAGTCAAGGAAGGAAGGAAGGAAGGAAGGAAGGAAAGGAGGGAGGGAGGGAGGGAGGAAAGGAAAGAAGGAAGGAAGGTAGGAGGGAGGGAGAAAGGAAAAGAGGAAGGTAGGAAGGACAGAGGAAAGAAGGAAGGTAGGAGGGAGGGAGGGAAGAAAGATGGAAGGAGGAAAGAAGGATGGAGGAAAGAAGGAAGGAAGGTAGGAGGGAGGAAGAACAGAGGAAAGAAGGAAGGTAGGAGAGAGGGAGGATGGAAGGGAGGAAAGGAAAGAAGAAAGGTAGGAAGGACGGAGGAAAGAAAGAAGGTAGGAGGGAGGAAGGAAGGATGGAGGAAAGAAGGAGGGAGGGAGAAAGGAAAAGAGGAAGGGAGGAAAGAAGGAAGAGAGGAAGGTAGGGGGAGGAAAGAAAGGAGGGAAGGAAGGTTTTTTTGGTGATAAAATGATAAAGTGGTTTGTGGTTATTAAAGGAAACATATAACACGAGGATCTCTGAGAATAACATGAGAAGGACTGAAATGAAGGAAGGAAAGGAGGAAGTAAGAAAGGAGGGAGGAAAGTAAGGAGGAAGAAAGGAGATAAGGAGGAAGGGTGGACAGAGGAAAGAAGAAAGGAAGGAAGGTAGGAGGGAAGGAAGGAAGGGAGGGAGGAAGAAGGAAGGAAAGCAAGGAGGAAGAAAGGAGGGAATGAAGGAATGGAGGGAGGAAAGGAAAAGAGGAAGAAAGGAGGGAGGGAGGGTGGACGGAGGAAAGAAGAAAGGGAGGAAGGTAGGAGGGAAGGAGGGAGGAGGGAAGGAGGGGGAGGAAGAAGGAAGGAAAGGAAGGAGAAAGAAAGGAGGGAAGGAAGGAAGGAAAGGAGGGAGGGAGGGTGGACGGAGGAAAGAAGAAAGGAAGGA
>NW_026518790.1:0-11357 GCF_027409825.1 Scomber japonicus | reverse complement strand
TCCTCCCTCTCCTTCCCCTTCCTCCTTCCTTTCCTTCCCCTTCCTTCCCCTTCCTTCCTTCCTTCCTTCCTCTTCCTTCCTTCCTTCCTCCTTCCTTCCTTCCTTCCTCTCCTTCCTTCCTTCCTTCCTTCTCCTTCCTTCCTCCCTTCCTTCCTCCTTCCTTCCTTCCTCCTTCTTTTCTCCCTCCCTCCTTCCTTCCTTCCTTCCTTCCCCTTCTTTTTCCTCCTCCTCCTTCCTTCCTCTTCCCTTTTCTCCCTCCTTCCCTTTCCTTCTTCCTTCCCTCCCTTCCTTCCCCTTCCCTTCCTTCCTTCTCCCTTTTCCTCCTTCCTTCCCTTCCTTCTTCCTTCCTTCCCTTTTCTTTTCCTCCCTCCTCCTTCCTTCCTCCCTTCCTTCCTCCCTTTCTTCCTCCCTGCTACCATTCCCCTTCCTTCTTTCCTTCCTTCCCCTTTCTTTTCCCTCCCTCCTCCCTCCTTCCTTCCTTCCTCCCTCTCCTTTTTCCTCCCTGCTACCATTCCCCTTCCTTCTTTCCTTCCTTCCCCTTTTCTTTTTCCCTCCCTCCTCCCTCCCCCCTCCCTTCCTTCCTTCCTCCCTTCCTTCCTTCCTTCCTTCTTACTTCCTCCCTCCCTTCCTTCTCCCTTTTTTCCTCCCTGCTACCATTCCCCTTCCTTCTTTCCTTCCTTCCCCTTTTCTTTTTCCCTCCCTCCTCCCTTCCTTCCTTCATTCCTTCCTTCCCTCCCTTCCTTCTCCCTTTTTTCCTCCCTGCTACCATTCCCCTTTCTTCTTTCCTTCCTTCCTCTTTTCTTTTTCCCTCCCTCCTCCCTTCCTTCCTTCCTTCCTTCCTTCCTTCCTTCCCTCCCTTCCTTCTCCCTTTTTTCCTCCCTGCTACCATTCCCCTTCCTTCTTTCCTTCCTTCCCCTTTTCTTTTCCCTCTCTCCTCCCTTCCTTCTCCCTTTTTTCCTCCCTGCTACCATTCCCCTTCCTTCTTTCCTTCCTTCCCCTTTTCTTTTTCCCTCCCTCCTCCCTTCCTTCCTTCCTTCCCTCCCTTCTCCCTTTTTTCCTCCCTGCTACCATTCCCCTTCCTTCCCCTTTTCTTTTTCCCTCCCTCCTCCCTTCCTTCCTTCCTTCCTTCCTCCTACTCCTCCCTCACTTCCTTCTCCCTTTTTTCCTCCCCGCTACCTTCCCCCTTCCTTCTTTCCTTCCTTCCCCTTTTCTTTTTCCCTCCCTCCTCCCTCCCTTCCTTCCTTCTCCCTTTTTTCCTCCCTGCTACCATTCCTCTTCCTTCTTTCCTTCCTTCCCCTTTTCTTTTTCCCTCCCTCCTCCCTCCCTCCCTCCCTTCCTTCTCCCTTTTTTCCTCCCTGCTGCCATTCCCCTTCCTTCTTTCCTTCCTTCCCCTTTTCTTTTTCCCTCCCTCCTCCCTCCCTTCCTTCCTTCTCCCTTTTTTCCTCCCTGCTACCATTCCTCTTCCTTCTTTCCTTCCTTCCCCTTTTCTTTTTCCCTCCCTCCTCCCTCCCTCCCTCCCTTCCTTCTCCCTTTTTTCCTCCCTGCTGCCATTCCCCTTCCTTCTTTCCTTCCTTCCCCTTTTCTTTTTCCCTCCCTCCTCCCTTCCTTCCTTCCTTCCTTCCTTCCTTCCCTCCCTTCCTTCTCCCTTTTTTCCTCCCTGCTACCATTCCCCTTCCTTCTTTCCTTCCTTCCCCTTTTCTTTTTCCCTCCCTCCTCCCTTCCTTCCTTCCTTCCTTCCTTCCTCCCTCCCTTCTTCCTTCCTTCCTTCCTCCTTCCCTTCCTTCTCCCTTTTTTCCTTCCCGCTACCATTGCCCTTCCTTCTTCTTTTCCTTTCTCCCTCACTCCTTCCTTCTTTCCTCCCTCCCTCCTACCTTCTTTCTTTCCTCCCTCCCTCCTATATTCCTTCCTTCCTTCCTCCCCCCTTCCTTGATTCCTTCCTTCCATCCTTCTATCCTTCTCTCTTTCTTTCCTCCCCCCTTCCGTCTTCCTTCCTCCCTTCTCCCTTTTTTCCTCCACGCTACCATTCCCCTTCCTTCTTTCCTTCCTTGCTCTTTTCCTTTCTCCCTACCTCTTTCCTTCTTTCCTTTCCTCCCTTCCTTCCTCCTTCCTCCCTCCTTTCTTTCCTTCCTACCTCTGTTCCTTCCTTCTTACTTCCTTCCTTCCTTACTTCCTTCCTCCCTCCATTCCTTCCAGGAGGGTTGAAGCTGAGTCCAACAAAGCTGCGACATTCTGCATAACTATATTTAATCAGTAATAGACTTTGATGGATCACTGTGATATTTCCGTCGCCCACGACAACCGCAGCATGAAAATTTGATATGAGCACGTCATCCAGACCATAATACACACACAGCAACACTTGTTAATAGATCCTTTAACCCTTAAACAGACAACGTGCACCAGGAGATACACACTCTCTATCCTTCCTGTTGTCCTCCCGGGTCCTTCCTTCCTTCCTTCCTCTGTCCTTTCTCCATTTCTTCCTTCATCTGTCCTTCCTTCCTTCCTTCCTTCCTTCCTTCCTTCATCTGTGCTTCCTCCATTTCTTCCTTCCTTCCTTCCTCTGTCCTTCCTTCCTTCCTTCATCTGTCCTTCCTCCATTTCTTCCTTCCTTCCTTCATCTGTCCTTCCTTCCTTCCTTCATCTGTCCTTCCTTCCTTCCTTCTTCCTTCCTTCATCTGTCCTTCCTTCATCTGTCCTTCCTTTCTTTCTTCCTTCCTTCCTTCCTTCCTTCCTCCCTCCCTCCCTCCCTCCCTTCCTTCCTTCCTCCCTCATTTCCTTCCTTCCTCCCTCATTTCCTTCCTTCTTCCTCCCTCCCTCCCTTCCTTCCTCCCTCCTTCCTTTCCTTCCTTCTTCATCCCTTGCTTTCCTCCTTCCCTCCTTCCCTCCTTTCCTCCTTTCCTTCCTTCTTTCCTTCCTTCCTTCCTTCCTTTAGGTGCAAATGACATAACTAGTAAGGGCTGTTTAAGGGTTAAAAAAAAAAAAAGTCAGGCATCATTGCAATATATCACACACACACCCCCCCTCTCCCCTCTCCCCTCCCCCCTCCTGTTTCACTGCAGCCTCCAGGCCACACACACACACACACACACACACACACACACACACACACACGTTTCCATAACCTGACTGATTGTTTTCTTCCCTTCAGAGACGTTTGCTTCAGACTGAAATAGTTTGTGTACAGCAGAAGTGACAGGAGGAGAAATGTGTGTGTGTGTGTGTGTGTGTGTGTGTGTGTGTGTGTGTGTGTGTGAGAGATCAGGATTAACACACAGCGCAGCTCCTTCATCGCCTCCAGATATACAACCTCACATCTTTGAGTTTCTAACATGAACCAAAGATGTGTTTAAGTTACTGTAGTATTTCCATGTGATGCTACTTTTCAGATATTCCCAGCGTTCCCAATGTTCCCTGTATTCCCAGTATTCCCAATGTTCCCAACGTTCCCAATGTTCTCAGTGTTCCCAGTATTCCCAATGTTCCCAACGTTCCCAGTATTCCCAGCGTTCCCAATGTTCCCTGTATTCCCAGTATTCCCAGTATTCCCAGCGTTCCCAGTATTCCCAGTATTCCCAGCGTTCCCAGTATTCCCAGTGTTCCCAGTATTCCCAGTATTCCCAGCGTTCCCAGTACTACAATAGCACACCGCACCAGCTCTGGGAAGAGAGAGGACCGAAAAAAATATCACGCTGACATCACACTGACATCACACTGACATCACACTGACATCACACTGACAATGACGTCACACTAATATCACGCTGACATTACGCTGACATCACAATGACATCACAATGACATCACACTAACATCACACTGACATCACGCTGACATCACACTGACATCACAATGACATCACAATGACATCACAATGACATCACGCTGACATCACACTAACATCACGCTGACATCACACTAACATCACGCTGACATCACAATGACATCACAATGACATCACGCTGACATCACACTAACATCACGCTGACATCACACTAACATCACGCTGACATCACAATGACATCACAATGACATCACAATGACATCACGCTGACATCACACTAACATCACGCTGACATCACACTAACATCACGCTGACATCACAATGACATCACAATGACATCACGCTGACATCACAATGACATGGCAATGACATCACACTGACATCACGCTGACATCACACTGACATCACGCTGACATCACACTAACATCACGCTGACATCACAATGACATCACAATGACATCACGCTGACATCACGCTGACATCGCAATGACATGGCAATGACATCACACTGACATCACGCTGACATCACACTAACATCACGCTGACATCACACTAACATCACGCTGACATCACAATGACATCACACTATCACACTAACATCACACTGACATCACGCTGACATCACGCTGACATCACACTGACATCACACTAACATCACACTGACATCACGCTGACATCACAATGACATCACACTGACATCACGCTGACATCACGCTGACATCACACTGACATCACACTAACATCACAATGACATCACGCTGACATCACACTAACATCACGCTGACATCACGCTGACATCACACTGACATCACGCTGACATCACAATGACATCACACTGACATCACGCTGACATCACACTGACATCACAATGACATCACAATGACATCACGCTGACATCACACTGATATCACAATGACATCACAATGACATCACACTGACATCACACTGACATCACAATGACATCACAATGACATCACAATGACATCACAATGACATCACGCTGACATCACAATGACATCACGCTGACAGCTATATTTTTGGCATTTTTGTTCAAAAGCATAAATAGAACCGATGTCCTGTTATTTAAATAGTTTTCTGTCAATAAATTAATCACCATGGTAACAGCTTCATATTCTAACCTTTTAAATTATAATAAGAATAAAAAGCTCAGAAACCATTAAAATAATAATTAATTAAAACTGCAAGCAGTGATGAACGGGCCCTCGCGCCCCCATGCACCGCCTTGTACGCGCATGACGGTGCATGCTGCAGTCACATGGCAGACACAGCGGGCACGTAGACGTCTTGGCACCCGGGCTTGTAATGAATGTTGTGTGATGGGGCTAAGTCACATTGCATGTGTCCACTAGGTGGCGCTAGAGATCACCCACCAATTATATGTCATGTTGCAGTGTGTGATGTGGAGAACACATCCTGTAAATTTCATGTAAATCGGATAATGTTTGTCATATGAGGCTGACTTCCTGTGTCCAGTAGGTGGCGCTGTGTATATGAAGCAGTATTGATGCATAGATGTGTTCAGGGCGGGACCCTCTACATGCGTGATCAATTTGGTGTAGGTGGGACAATGTCTGTAGGAGTTATAAGGACTTCCTGCTTCATGGCGAAGCATCGAAATTGTTTGCACAGCCACGCCCAACAGGAAGAAGTCATAAAAAAGCTTTTGATAACTTTTCATCTCCAATGTCTCAAGATGATTGTGTGTGAATTTGAAGTGGATGGGATGAAATCTCTAGTACTAGTGCGTTCAAATATGAGGCCTGGAAATGACAAAAAACTCACTAAAATATAGCATTTTTCCCAAGATGGCCGACTTCCTGTTGGACTTAGGGTATGGGTCCAAATGGCGTTTTTGTGCGTCTGGAGATGATACATAAACCTACCGAATTTCATTCTTCTGTGTCAATCGGGAAGGCTGAGGTTCAATTTTGAAATATTCAAGGGGGCGCTATTGAGCCATTTAGTCACGCCCATCCCATTGAAGTACATAGGATGTTAAATGACCCCACTCCAGACGTGTGTGTTGAGTTTCGTTACCGTAAAGGCATCCTTTGCCTCTGAAAACTGTAAACGTATTTTCATGGCGTTGAATGCGTTGTCATGGCAACAGTATTTGATGATGGGACACGAGTTGCAGAATGTGGCATCACCAAGGTCTTATGTCTCAGCTGAGTCAATTTCAGGTGGAAATACTTAAGATTATGGGAGTAATTAATGTCCAAATGACGCAAGTGACTTCCTGTTGCCAGTAGGTGGCGCTATGACTGTCACTAAATATGAGACTGTACATGTGTTCAGACCAGGACGCTGAACAAGCATCTGAAATTTGGGAAAGCTCAGACCATGTGGAGTCAAGTTATGAGGGTTTGAAATTTCATGGCGAAGCATCGAAATTCGCCACGTCACCACGACAACCAGGAATGACGGACGAAAAAGCTTTTGATAACTTTTCATCTCCAATGTCTCAAGATGACTCTGTGTGAATTTGAAGTGGATGGGATGAAATCTCTAGGACTAGTTCGCTCAAATATGATGCCACAATCGGCATTAAAATCAATACTTTGATTCAAAATGGCCGACTTCCTGTTGGAGTGACGTCATGGAACCCACAGACTTTTTTGTGCGTCTTGACATGATGAACATGTGTACCGAGTTTCATTTCTCTATGTCAATCTGTCGCGAGGGGCTCGATTTTCTTGATTTTGCAGGTGGCGCTAGAGAGCCATTTTGGCACGCCCATTTCTGCAAACCATAAAATATCAAAATTTTCGCCGGGTCTGGCTTGCGTGCAAACTTTGGTGACTTTTCGAGCACGTTCAGGGGGGCAAAAAGGCCGTTGTTGTGAGAGAAGAAAAAAAAGAATTAAAACTGCAAGCAGTGATGAACGGGCCCTCGCGCCCCCACGTATGTCGGGCTGCGGCTCGGTCGCAGAATGTAGCATCACCAAGGTCTTATGTCTCAGCTGAGTTAATTTCAGGTGTAAATACTTAAGATTATGGGAGTAATTAGTGAAAGAATGAAGCAAGTGACTTCCTGTTGCCAGTAGGGGGCGCTATGACTGTCACTAAATATGAGACTGTACATGTGTTCAGACCAGGACGCTGAACAAGCATATTAAATTTGGAAAAGCACAGACCATGTGGAGTGAAGTTATGAGGGTTTGAAATTTCATGGCGAAGCATCGAAATTCGCCGCTTCACCACTGCAACCAGGAATGACGAGGGAAAAAGCTTTTGATAAGTTGTCATCTCCAATGTCTCAAGATGACTCTGTGTGAATTTGAAGTGGATGGGATGGAATCTGTAGGACTAGTGCGTTCAAATATGAGGCCTGGAAATGACCAAAAAAATCACCAAAATATAGCATTTTTCCCAAGATGGCCGACTTCCTGTTGGACTTAGGGTATGGGTCCAAATGGCGTTTTTGTGCGTCTGGAGATGATACATAAACCTACCGAATTTCATTCTTCTATGTCTATCGGGAAGGCTGAGGTGCAATTTTGAAATATTCAAGGGGGCGCTATTGAGCCGTGTAGCCACGCCCATCCCATTGAAGTATATAGGATGTTAAATGAACCCACTCCAGATGTGTGTGTTGAGTTTCGTTACCGTGGAGGCATCCTTTGCCTCTGAAAACTGTAATCGTATTTTCATGGCGTTGAATGTGTTGTCATGGCAACGGTATTTGATGATGCGTCACGAGTTGCAGAATGTAGCATCACCAAGGTCTTATGTCTCAGCTGAGTCAATTTCAGGTGGAAATACTTAAGATTATGGGAGTAATTAATGAACAAATGACGCAAGTGACTTCCTGTTGCCAGTAGGTGGCGCTATGACTGTCACTAAATATGAGACTGTACATGTGTTCAGACTGGGACACTGAACAAGCATATTAAATTTGTAAAAGCTCAGACCATGTGGAGTCAAGTTATGAGGGTTTGAAATTTCATGGCGAAGCATCGAAATTCGCCGCGTCACCACGGCAACCAGGAATGACGTGGGAAAAAGCTTTTGATAAATTTTCATCTCCAATGTCTCAAGATGACTCTGTGTGAATTTGAAGTGGATGGGATGAAATCTCTAGGAGTAGTGCGTTCAAATATGATGCCACAATTTGCATTAAAATCAATATTTTGATTCAAAATGGCCGACTTCCTGTTGGTGTTAGGGTATGTGTCCAAGAGACTTTTTGGTGCGTCTTGACATGATGAACATGTGTACCAAGTTTCGTTTCTCTATGTCAATCTGTCACGAGGGGCTCGCTTTTATTGAATTTGTAGGGGGCGCTAGAGAGCCATTTTTACACGCCCATTTGTGCAGACCATAAAATATCGAAATTTTCGCCAGGTCTGGCTTGCGTGCAAACTTTGGTGACTTTTAAAGCACGTTCAGGGGGGCAAAAAGGCCGTCGTTGTGAGAGAAGAAAAATAATAATAATAATCTGGACGATTACAATAGGGCTTCGCGCTGGTCAGCGCTCGGGCCCTAATTAAAACTGCAAGCAGTGATGAACGGGCCCTCGCGCCCCCACGCATGTCGGGCTGCGGCTCGGTCGCAGAATGTAGCATCACCAAGGTCTTATGTCTCAGCTGAGTTAATTTCAGGTGTAAATACTTAAGATTATGGGAGTAATTAGTCAACGAATGAAGCAAGTTACTTACTGTTACCAGTAGGTGGCGCTATGACTGTCACTAAATATGAGACTGTACATGTGTTCAGACCAGGACACTGAACAAGCATATTAAATTTGGAAAAGCTCAGACCATGTTGAGTCAAGTTATGAGGGTTTGAAATTTCATGGCGAAGCATCGAAATTCGCCGCGTCACCACGGCAACCAGGAATGACGGGCGAAAAAGCTTTTGATAGCTTTTCATCTCCAATGTCTGAAAATGACTCTGTGTGAATTTGAAGTGGATGGGATGAAATCTCTAGGACTAGTTCGCTCAAATATGATGCCACAATCGGCATGAAAATCAATACTTTGATTCAAAATGGCCGACTTCCTGTTGGAGTGACGTCATGGACACCTAGACGTTTTTTGTGCGTCTTGACATGATGAACATGTGTACCAAGGTTCGTTTCTCTATGTCAATCTGTGGCGAGGGGATGGATGTTTTTCATTTCTCAAGGGGGCGCTACAGAGCCATTTTGCCACGCCCATTTACAAAAAACGTAAAATATCAAATTTTTCGCCAAGGCTGGCTTGCTTTGGTGAATTTGAAAAAGCTCAGACCATGTGGAGTCAAGTTATGAGGGTTTGAAATTTCATGGCGAGGCATCGAAATTCGCCGCGTCACCACGGCAACCAGGAATGACAAGCGAAAAAGCTTTTGATAACTTTTCATCTCCAATGTGTCAAGATGATTCTCTGTGAATTTGAAGTGGATGGGATGAAATCCCTAGGACTAGTTCGCTCAAATATGTGGCCTTGAAATCATCAAAAAATTGACCAAAATTGAGCATTTTTCCAAGATGGCCGACTTCCTGTTGGACTTAGGGTATGGGTCCAAATGGCGTTTTTGTGCGTCTGGAGATGATACATAAACCTACCGAATTTCATTGTTCTATGTCAATCGGGAAGGCTGAGGTTCAATTTTGAAATATTCAAGGGGGCGCTATTGAGCCGTTTAGTCACGCCCATCCCATTGAAGTATATAGGATGTTAAATGAACCCACTCCAGACGTGTGTGTTGAGTTTCGTTACCGTGGAGGCATCCTTTGCCTCTGAAAACTGTAATCGTATTTTCATGGCGTTGAATGCGTTGTCATGGCAACAGTATTTGATGATTGGTCATGAGTTGCAGAATGTAGCATCACCAAGGTCTTATGTCTCAGCTGAGTAAATTTGAGGTGGAAATACTTAAGATTATGGGAATAATTAATGAACAAATGACGCAAGTGACTTCCTGTTGCCAGTAGGTGGCGCTATGACTGTCACTAAATATGAGACTGTACATGTGTTCAGACCAGGACGCTGAACAAGCATATTAAATTTGGAAACGCTCAGACCATGTGGAGTCAAGTTATGAGGGTTTGAAATTTCATGGCGAAGGATCGAAATTCGCCGCGTCACCACGGCAACCAGGAATGATGGGGGAAAAAGCTTTTGATAACTTTTCATCTCCAATGTCTCAAGATGACTCTGTGTGAATTTGAAGTGGATGGGATGAAATCTCTAGGAGTAGTGCGTTCAAATATGATGCCACAATTTGCATTAAAATCAATATTTAGATTCAAAATGGCCGACTTCCTGTTGGTGTTAGGGTATGTGTCCAAGAGACTTTTTGGTGCGTCTTGACATGATGAATATGTGTACCAAGTTTCGTTTCTCTATGTCAATCTGTCACGAGGGGCTCGCTTTTATTGATTTTGTAGGGGGCGCTAGAGAGCCATTTTGGCACGCCCATTTGTGCAAACCATAAAATATCGAAATTTTCGCCAGGTCTGGCTTGAATGCAAACTTTGGTGACTTTTAAGGCACGTTCAGGGGGGCAAAAAGGCCGTCATCGGGAGAGAAAAAAAATAATAATAATAATCATGGCAAAAACAATAGGGCTTCGCGCTGGTCAGCGCTCGGGCCCTAATAATCATGGCAAAAACAATAGGGCTTCGCGCTGGTCAGCGCTCGGGCCCTAATTAATAAATAATTTATGGGGTTGAGCATAGCTCAGCGGGTAGCGCACCCGCCCCATGTGTTGAGGCTACAGTCCAGTTGCAGGCGACCCCGGTTCGAATCCCGAGCCGAGCGGTCTTATCCTGCGTGTCATTCCCCCTCTTTCTGCCTCCTGTTTCCTGTCTCTCTACACTGTCCTGAACATTAAAGGCAAACAAGCCCAAAAAATATACTTTAAAAAAAAAAAAAAAAAAAAAAGAAATACTAATTTATGAAAAGTCTGAACTCTTCATGTTTATAGTCTCACACACACAGTATGACGCCTCTCCCCGTCGTCATGGCAACACTCTATTACAGCCTATTATGCAGCTGCTGTCAGTCATCATCACACACACACACACACACACAGACACACACACACACACACACACACACACACAGACACAGACACAGACACACAGACACACACACACACACACACAGACACACACACACACAGACACACACACACACACACACACACACACACACACACATTTTAAAAAGCCACATTTCATCACTATAATAAATGTATAAAAAGAGGTTTGTTTTTTTGTGGTTATTAATTCTTTTTTCCATCTGAGAAGTTTATGATTGATATTTGTGCAGAATGCTTCACGCTGCGTCTCTTAATGATTATTTCAGGCTGTAACATCCAGAGAACATCCTGCTGATCACTTCATCACAACTCAACATACACAAGAGACATCTGTGTCACATCATAAATACAAGTTATAGAAATGAAGGAGGAAGGAAAGGAGGGAGGAAAGAAGGATGGAAGGAAGGGAGGAAGGGAGGGAGGAAAGGAAGGAAGGAGGGAGGGAAGGAAGGAAGGGAGGAAGGAGGGAGGGAAGGAGGAAGGAAGGGAAGAAGCAAGGAAGAAAGGTTCTGTCTGTGGTC
>NW_026518789.1:0-10000 GCF_027409825.1 Scomber japonicus | reverse complement strand
CTGCGCTCCGTGTTTGAGCATCTGCAGCAATTCGATTACACAGATTAGACTTACAACAATCCTCCCCTCAATAACAAAAGCAATGTTGTTTACGGAGAAAAAGAAGAAAGAGAAAGAGAAAGAGAGAGAGAGAGAGAGAGAGAGAGAGAGAGAGAGAGAGAGAGAGAGAGAGAGAGAGAGAGAGAGAGTGGAGGGGAAATGGAAAGAAAAGGAGGAATGTGAAGGAGAAGAGAAGCCTGCAGGGAATCTGGAAGGAAACTTAAGTCAGGCCTTGTTTAGATTTATCCATAAATGAGATGATGGAAGGATAGAAAGAGAGAGAGAGAGAGAGAGAGAGAGAGAGAGAGAGAGAGAGAGAGAGAGAGAGAGAGAGAGAGAGAGAGAGAGAGAGAGAGAGAGAGAGAGAGAGAGGTAATGAAGAGGGAACAAGGAGGAAGAAAAATAAGGAAATTAACTTAGAGTGCAGAAGTATGAGCTTGAAAATATAGTCATGTTTAGTGTTAGTTTTTTGGGAAGAGGAAGTTTTTAGTGTCTCGTTGTGTCTTTAAATGTTATTCAGGTGAGAAACATTTAAATATCATGGACTAAAAGAACACAACTTGGGTTTTAGAGTCTTGTTGGGTCTTCAGGTGAGTAACAGGAAAACATCATGGACTAAAAAAACACAACTACATTTAAAAAGTGGCAAGTTAAAGTTGATTTTATGAGACAATATTATTATTATTATTATTATTATTATATATTATTGTCCTCAGGTCAAGGAAGGATAGGAGGAAGGGAGGAAAGGAGGAAGGAAGGAAAGAAGGAAGGAAGGAAGGATGGAAGGAAGGAAGGAAGGAAGGAAGGAGGGAGGAAGTAAAATATAGTTAAATATAAAGCAGGACCGTTTATTTATTCAACTGTAACTAACTTGTAGGATCATTTCCCAATAACACACACACACACACACACACACACACACACACACACACACACACACACACACACACACACACACACACACACACACACACACACACACACACACACACACACAACCCCCCCCCCCACCACCACCACCTAAAAAAAAACACATCAGTTTACCCTTGAAAGTTTTTGGGTGACCCTCCTCTGACTGTCACAGCACGCAACGACAGCAGAGCACAGCGTGAGCTTCACTTAGCGGAGGAGAGGAAAGAGTCGAGACCAAAATAGCTTCAGGTTTCTACTTCCTGTCTACTTCCTGTCTGCTGTTTAGACTGAAAGGACAGCTGCTGGCGCTTTATTCCTCCTTCATCTAATATATATTTTCCTTCCTTCATTCCTTCCTTCCTTCCTTCCTCTTTCTTTAATTTTTCCTTCATTCTTCTCCTCCTTCCCTCTTTCTTTGCTCCCTCCTCCTTCCATACTTCTTTCATCACTTCCTTCCTTCCTCTTTCCCTCCCTCACTCCTTACTCCTTTCCTTCCTTCCTTCCTTTCTTCCTTCCTTCCTCCTTTCCTCCCTCCTTACTCCTTTCTTTCCTTCCTTCTCTCCTTAATTCCTTCCTCTTTGCTTCCCTGCTCCTTTCCTTCCTTCCTTCCCTCTTTCCCTCAATCCTTCCTTCCTTTCTTCCTTCTCTCCTTCCTTCCTTCTTCCCTCCTCCCTCCCTCCTTTTTGACCTTATTAGAGTGAAAAATCCAGGTTCTCATAGTGCTGCATGTTTTTATACTTCTCAGAACCCTAACCTTCCTCCCTCCTTTCCTTCCTTCCTCCCTCCTTCATCCCTCCTTCCCTTCCTTCTTCCCTCCTTCCTTCCTTCTTCTTCCTTTCCTTCCTTCCTCCCTTTCTTCCTCGCTCCTTTCCTTCATCCCTCCTTTCCTTCCTTCTTCCCTCCTCCCTCCCTCCTTTCCTTTCCTTCCCTCCTTCCTCCCTCCTTTCCTTCCTTCCTTCCTTCCTTCCTTCCTTCCTTCTTACCTCCTCCCTCCCTCCTTTCTGACCTTATTTGATAGAAATCCATCCAGGTTCTCATAGTGCTGCATGTTTCTATACTGAACTCACAATATTAACATTAACCTTCCTCCCTCCTTTCCTTCCTTCTTTCCTCCTTCCTTCCTTTCCTTCCTTCCTTCCTCCCTCCTTTCTTCCTCGTAGAAGAAGAGATTTGAGACTATTTCTCCTCTTCTAATAAATACACTTCATATTTTATAAAGAGAAACACACTGATAAAAAAAAGGATTATATATCTCAGCTGTTCTGCTTCCATCTCCTCCACTAACACGCCTCATTATGTAAAGATGTGTGAACTTCCACATCAGGGCTAATGTCCTCTACACTAACAATTATTTACACTAAAATGGAGCTTTTGACCCTTTTTCAGTTCGTATCGAGCAGCTTTACAGCAGACAATAGGACAGAAAACCCAAGAAGCTCCTCCACCTGTCTGTCCCTCCCCTCCATCCCTCCATCCCTCCATCCTTTTCTTCCTCTAATAGGATTTCCATCCATTAGATCTTTTATCATGACCTCCATGCATGTTAAGGAGGCAGAGATGAGCTGAGGTGTATTGATGCAGGGAGGTGATAGGGAATCAATAGGACTATAAAATGGACAATCAGGCAGTGAGGCAGCGGAGCTATAAACCCCGACTGCCTCCTGCTGCTGCTGCTGCTGCTGGTGGTGGAGGGGTGATGGGGGTGATGGAGGGGCGTCCTGAGGGGGAATATTAGCTGTGTCTGTCTCCCCGCAAGTGTCTCTAATTAAAATGTACAGCTTGTCTCCTTCTCTTTATGTCTGTCCTCTGATTAAAATGTAAACCTGTCTATGAGCTGCAGGTTTTACTAAATTTCTAATATTCAAGCTTTAATACAAAAGGCTTCATGACAATATATAAATGGGCACAAATGGGATTTTTAAAAATGATTTAATCCCATTTTAATTAATTGTAGTCCATTCCTCACTGTGGTTTTGGTTGAAGTCACCCTATCATACAAGCCTTATCCAGATCAGTTAAACATGGAAAGCTGATTCTTGGAGCAGATACCAATAGCGCTTTTCCACTATACAGTTCTAGCACAACTGGACTCAACATGGAGGCGATGGTGTACTAGGAAAGGAAGGAGGGAAGAAGGAAAAGAAGGAAGGAAGGAAGGTAGGAAGGATGGAAGAGCAGACAGGAAAGAAGGAAGGAAGGAATGAGGGAAGGAAAGGAAGAAAGAAAGGAGGCAGGCAGGAAGGAAGGAAGGAAGGAAGGAAAGGAGGGAGGAAGGAAGGAAGAAAGGAAGGTCATCTTAAAGATCGACCATCTGTGTGTGTGTGTGTTCACCCACTAGAGAAAATGTCACACACACACACACACACACACACACACATACACACACACACACACACACACACACACACACACACATACACACACACTACTGGCTGGTTGGTGACTCACTCTTGAACGTAGCTCTGATGTAAATGGCACATTGATATATTTGATGCAGAGATCACACTTTTTCTTTTTTTCATCCCTCCCTCTTTCCTTCCTCCCTCCTCCCTCCTTCCTCCAATCTGCCGAACACTCAGACATGAACATTATCGTTAGGTAGAGGCCTTGACCGTCTAGAGGGCCGCCATGATCCAGAGAAGACTGCATCAATCTCTCTCTCTCTCTCTCTCTCTCTCTCTCTCTTTCTCTCGCTCCCTCTCTCTTTCTTCATACAGGAGATTCATCACTTCTTCCGCCCCTGATGGCTCGCCCCTTTGCTAGTTAGCACTGTGTGGCTAATCTGTTAGCCGAGGCTTCTCCCTTCCTTCCTCCCTTCTAACCTTACCTCCTTCCTCCCTTCCTTCCCCCTCCTCTTCTTCCTCTCTTCCTTCCTCCTCTTCTTCCTCCCTTCCTTCCTTCCTTCTAACCTTCCCTCCTTCCTTCATTCATTCCTTCTAACCTCCCTTCCCTCCTTCCTCCCTTCCTTCCTCCTCCTCTTCTACCTTCCTTCCTCCCTTCCTTCTAACCTTCCCTCCTTCCTTCATTCATTCCTTCTTTACCTTCCCTCCTTCTTTCCTTCCTCCTCCTCCTCCTCCCTCCCTTCATTCCTCCCTTCCTTCCTTCATTCCTCCCTTCCTTCCTTCCTCTCTTGGTGTGTCATTACCTTCAGAGGTTAAAGTTCAATCTCATAATCGCAGACAATTCACTCACTCATTCCTGCGTCTCTCTTTTTTCTCTCATTTCATCACCTCGTCTTTCTTTCTATCCGTCCATCCATTCGTCTCTTTCCTTTTTCTATCCTTCCTTCCTTCTTTGCCTCCTTTAATTAAATGGTTTAAATGTATGTTGTTTTATCTTTCTGTTTAACCACTCATTTAAAATGAGTGTTTACTTCCCTTCCTTTCTTCATTCCTTCTTTTCCTTTCTTCCTCACTTCCTTCTCTTCCTTCCTTCCTTCCTTCCTTACCTTGAGTACTTTACTTCCATTTGCCCCTCTTCCCTTTCCTTTTTCTTGCCTCCTTTAATCAAATGGTTTAAATATCTATCTGTCTTTCTTCCTTCCTTCCTTCTTTTCCTTCCAACTTTCCTTCCTTCCTTCCTTCTTTTCCTTCCATCCTTCCTTCTTTCCTTCCATCCTTTTTTCCTTCCAACTTTCCTTCCTTCCTTCCTTCCATCCTTCCTTCTTTCTTTCTTTTTCTTTCCTTGTTATTTTCTTCCTCCCCTCCTTCCTTCCTCCATCCATCCATCCATCCTTCTTTTCCTTCCTTCCTCCCTTCCTTCATACCATCCATCCTTCCTTACTTCTTTTCCTTCCCTCCTTCTCTTCCCTCCTTCTCTTCCTTCCTTCCTTCCTTCCTTCCTTCCAACATTACTCCTCTTTCTTTCTTCCTTCCTTCCTTCCTTACTTCATTTGTTCCTTCCTTCCCTCCCTTCCTTCCCTCCTTCCTTTCCCCACACACCTCTATATCTCATCCCTACCTTACACCACTGACTTCATTGCTATCCAGACTCCAGACTGAGTTAAACTCCAGTTGAACTTTTCATTCATTAGAAGCAGGAACTCGCTGCGTTTCCCATATTTGGGTCCAAGTTGTGACAAATCTCATTTTACAACTTAACAACACAAGATCCTTCCTTTATTCCTCCCTCCCTTCCTTCCTTCCTTCCTTCCTTCCCTCCTTCCTTCTTTCCTTCCAACCTTACTCCTCTTCATTCCTTCCTTTTTTCCTTCCATCCTTCTTTCCTTCTCTTCTCTTCCTTCCTTCCTTCCTTCCCCTTCCATCCATCCTTCCTTCTTTCCTTCCAACCTTACTCCTCTTCATTCCTTCCTTTTTTCCTTCCATCCTTCCTTCTATTTCTTTCCTTCTTATTTTCTTCCTTCCCTTCTTCCTTCATACCATCCATCCTTCCTTCTTTTCCTTCCTTCCTTCATTCATACCATCCTTCCTTCCTTCCTCCTTTCCTTCATTCATACAATCCTTCCTCCCTCCCTTCCTTCCTTCCTTCCTTCCTTCTCCAGACTGAGTTAAACTCCAGTTGAACTTTTCATTCATTAGAAGCAGGAACTCGCTGCGTTTCTCATATTTGGGTCCAAGTTGTGACAAATCTCATTTTACGACTTAACAACACGAGATCAGACATGAAGCTTTTAGGGAAAGTACACACAGACGCACAGAGGAGGTAATAATGGATCGAGGTTAGGAAATTAAAATAATACAATAAATTCCCATCAGCAGCAGAACAGAGCGGAGCGGAGCAGAGCGGAGCGGAGCTGCAGACTTGGACGACTCGACTAAAAAGGAAATCAGATTTGATTCGGTTTCCCAGCCGGTGAAACTAAAGGCCAGAGAGAAGAAAAACCACTGGATCTGAACATTTGAACATTTGAACATTTGAACAGACTGAATGTGTAATGTATTCCAAAGTAAAGCAGCTGGATGAGCCAAATATTTAAATAGAGGAGGAACTGTTAAATAAGCAGCGTGGAGAGAGAAGAAGAAGACGGACGGATGTGATGGATCAAACTTCTTCTTCTTCTTCTCTTTCTTTTTCTTCTTCTTCTCTTTCTCTGGCAGCTGAGTTTTAGGATAAATGTCGACCTTCTGCTGCTGTCAGGAGTCCATTTGCCCCTCTTCTCTTTCCTTTTTCTTCTTCTGTTCCTTCCTTCCCTTCTTATTTTCCTTCCCTCTTTTTCTTTCTTTCCTTCCTTCCTTCCTTCCTTCATACATCCATCCTTCTTTTCCTTCCTTCCTTCCTTCCTTCCTTCCTTCCTTCCTTCCTCCCTTCCTTCCCTTTCCATCCATCCATCCTTCTTTCCTTCCTTCCTCCCTACCTTCTTTCCTTCCCTTTCTTTCTTTCCTTCCTTCCTTCCTTATTTCATCCGTCCTTCTTTCCTCCCTCCCTCCCTTCCTTCCCTTTCCATCCATCCATCCTTCTTTCCTTCCAACCTTACTCCTCTTCACTCCATTCTTTTTTCCTTCCAACTTTCTTTCTCTTCCTTCCTTCCTTCCTACCATCCAACCTTCTTTTCCTTCCTTCATTCCTTCCTTCCATCCATCCTTCCTTCCTTCCTTCCAACCTTACTCCTCCTCATTCCTTCCTTCCTTCCAACCTTACTCCTCTTCATTCCTCCTTTTTTCCTTCCATCCTTCTTTCCTTCTCTTCTTTCTCTGCCTTCTTTCTCTGCCTTCCTTCCTTCCATCCTCCCTTCCTTCCTTCCTTCCAACCTGGATCTGAACATTTGAACAGAGTGAATGTGTAATTTATTCCAAAGTAAAGCAGCTGGATGAGCCAAATATTTAAATAGAGGAGGAACTGTTAAATAAGCAGCGTGGAGAGAGAAGAAGAAGACGGACGGATGTGATGGATCAAACTTCTTCTTCTTCTTCTCTTTCTTTTTCTTCTTCTTCTCTTTCTCTGGCAGCTGAGTTTTAGGATAAATGTCGACCTTCTGCTGCTGTCAGGAGTCCATTTGCCCCTCTTCTCTTTCCTTTTTCTTCTTCTGTTCCTTCCTTCCCTTCTTATTTTCCTTCCCTCTTTTTCTTTCTTTCCTTCCTTCCTTCCTTCCTTCATACATCCATCCTTCTTTTCCTTCCTTCCTTCCTTCCTTCCTTCCTTCCTTCCTTCCTCCCTTCCTTCCCTTTCCATCCATCCATCCTTCTTTCCTTCCTTCCTCCCTACCTTCTTTCCTTCCCTTTCTTTCTTTCCTTCCTTCCTTCCTTATTTCATCCGTCCTTCTTTCCTCCCTCCCTCCCTTCCTTCCCTTTCCATCCATCCATCCTTCTTTCCTTCCAACCTTACTCCTCTTCACTCCATTCTTTTTTCCTTCCAACTTTCTTTCTCTTCCTTCCTTCCTTCCTACCATCCAACCTTCTTTTCCTTCCTTCATTCCTTCCTTCCATCCATCCTTCCTTCCTTCCTTCCAACCTTACTCCTCCTCATTCCTTCCTTCCTTCCAACCTTACTCCTCTTCATTCCTCCTTTTTTCCTTCCATCCTTCTTTCCTTCTCTTCTTTCTCTGCCTTCTTTCTCTGCCTTCCTTCCTTCCATCCTCCCTTCCTTCCTTCCTTCCAACCTGGATCTGAACATTTGAACAGACTGAATGTGTAATGTATTCCAAAGTAAAGCAGCTGGATGAGCCAAATATTTAAATAGAGGAGGAACTGTTAAATAAGCAGCGTGGAGAGAGAAGAAGAAGACGGACGGATGTGATGGATCAAACTTCTTCTTCTTCTCTTTCTTTTTATCTGGCAGCTGAGTTTTAGGATAAATGTCGACCTCGACATCCTTCCTTCTTTCACTTCCCTCCTTTTTTCCTTCCAACTTTCCTTCCTTCTTTCCTTCCTTCTTATTTTCTCCCTTCCTTCCCTCCTTCCTACCATCCATCCTTCTTTTCCTTCTTTCCTTCCAACCTTACTCCTCTTCATGCCTTTCTTTTTTTCCTTCCAACTTTCTTTCTCTACCCTCCTTATTTCCTTCTTCCTTCCTTCCTTCCTTCCTTCTTTCCTTCCAACCTTACTCCTCCTCATTCCTTCCTTCCTTCCTTCCTTCCAACCTAACTCCTCTTCATTCCTCCTTCTTCCTTCCATCCTTCTTTCTTTCTCTTCTCTTCTTTCTCTGCCTTCTTTCTCTGCCTTCCTTCCTTCCATCCTTCCTTCCTTCATTCCTTCTTTCCTTCTTTCCTTCCAACCTGGATCTGAACATTTTAACAGAGTGAATGTGTAATTTATTCCAAAGTAAAGCAGCTGGATGAGCCAAATATTTAAATAGAGGAGGAACTGTTAAATAAGCAGCGTGGAGAGAGAAGAAGAAGACGATGGACGGATGTGATGGATCAAACTTCTTCTTCTTCTTCTTCTCCTCTTTCTCTGGCTTTTTCTCTCTGAGTTTTAGGATAAATGTCGACCTTCTGCTGTCCTTCCTTCCCTTCTTATTTTCCTTCCCTCTTTTTCTTTCCTTCCTTCCTTCCTTCCTTCTTTCCTTCCTTCCTTCCTCTGTCCTTCTTTCCTTCCTTCCTCTGTCCTTCCTTCCTTCCTCCCTCCCTTCCTTCTTTCCTCTGTCGTTTTTTCCTTCCTTCCTCCCTACCTTCTTTCCTTCCCTTTCTTTCTTTCCTTCCTTCCTCTTTCCTCTGTCCTTCTTTCCTCTCTCCTTCCCTCCTTCCTACCATCCATCCTTCTTTTCCTTCTTTCCTTCCAACCTTACTCCTCTTCATTCCTTCCTTTTTTCCTTCAAACTTTCTTTCTCTTCCTTCCTTCCTTCCTTCCTTCCTACCATCCATCCTTCCTTCCTTCCTTCCAACCTTACTCCTCCTCATTCCTTCCTTCCTTCCTTCCAACCTTACTCCTCTTCATTCCTCCTTTTTTCCTTCCATCCTTCTTTCCTTCTCTTCTTTCTCTGCCTTCTTTCTCTGCCTTCCTTCCTTCCATCCTTCCTTCCTTCATTCCTTCTTTCCTTCCTTCCTTCCAACCTGGATCTGAACATTTGAACAGACTGAATGTGTAATGTATTCCAAAGTAAAGCAGCTGGATGAGCCAAATATTTAAATAGAGGAGGAACTGTTAAATAAGCAGCGTGGAGAGAGAGAAGAAGAAGACGGACGGATGTGATGGATCAAACTTCTTCTTCTTCCTCTTCTCTTTCTCTGGCAGCTGAGTTTTAGGATAAATGTCGACCTCGACATCCTTCCTTCTTTCCTTCCCTCCTTTTTTCCTTCCAACTTTCCTTCCTTCCTTCCTTCTTTCCTTCCTTCTTATTTTCTCCCTTCCTTCCCTCCTTCCTACCATCCATCCTTCTTTTCCTTTTTTTCCTTCCAACCTTACTCCTCTTCATTCCTTCCTTTTTTCCTTCCAACTTTCTTTCTCTTCCCTCCTTATTTCCTTCCTTCCATCCTTCCTTCTTTCCTTCCAACCTTACTCCTCCTCATTCCTTCCTTCCGTCCTTCCAACCTAACTCCTCTTCATTCCTCCTTCTTCCTTCCATCCTTCTTTCCTTCTCTTCTTTCTCTGCCTTCCTCCCTTCCTTCCTTTCTACCTTCCTTCCTTCCTTCCTTAAATAAAATAGATAGATAGATAAAATAGATAGAGATAAAATGGGTCTGATTTTAATTTCCTCTTCTTCTTCTCATTTACTTCCTGTTTTCTCCCTTTCCTGTTTTTCAGTCTCATACTCTTACTTCCTTAATTCCCTTCCTTTCCACTCTCCTCTTCCTTTTATTTCATGTCCTCCTTTCCTTTCTCTTACTTCCTATCTTCTCATCTTCTTTCCTACTATTTTGCATCTTTCCCTTCCTTTTCTCATACTCCCTTTCCTTTTCTTTTCCCTCTCTTTCTCTTCTGTCTTTTCACTTCCTTACTTCCCTTTCTTTCCACTCTTCCATTTGCTTATTTCTCACTTTCTCCCCTCCTTTTATTCATGTCCTCCTTTCCTTCCTCTTTACTTCCTATCTTCTTGTCTTCTTTCCTACTATTTTGCATCTTTCCCATCCTCCCTTTCCTTTTCTTTTCCCTTTCGTACTCTTCTGTCTTTTCACTTCCTTACTTCCCTTCCTTTCCCATATTTCTCTCCTTTC
>NW_026518788.1:0-11846 GCF_027409825.1 Scomber japonicus | reverse complement strand
AGACAAAAAAAATACACTAAAATATTAAAAAAAATAAAAAAATAAAAAAAATAAAAAAGTTCAGAAAATTTAAATAAAGTAAAATAAATAAGAAAAAAATATAAAAATAAAAAAATAAAAAAATAAAAAAGTTCAGAAAATTTAAATAAAATAAAATAAATTAGAAAAAATATAAAAAAACAAATTCACATGTTTAGAACGTTTAAATGAAGTAAAATAAATAAGAAAAAATAAAATAAGTTAACAAAATATAAATAAAGTAAAATAAATCAGAAAATAAAGATAAATAAAAATAAATGTGTTTAGAAAATTTAAATAAAGTAAAAAAATACCCGTGGTCACCTGACTGTGACTGGCAGCTGCAGTACAGAAGCCCCGGAGGGACAAACTAAAGAACAAACTGTACAGAAACACATCTCCTCCCTCTCACATCGATTTACACAACTTTCACTCTTCATTCAACTCAACTGAAACTACAACTCCTCCTTGTTGTTCCTGAAGGAAGGAAGGAAGGAAGGAAGGAAGAAAGGGAGGGAGGGAGGGAGGGAGGGAGGGAGGAAGGAAGGAAGGAAGGAAGGAAGGAAGGAAGGAATCTAATTACTTTTCTTTCTTTCTGTTCCTGAGTCTTGATCTCTGTCGTCTGCTTCAAAGGAATAAAACTACAGCTGATGCATCATGGGATATGTAGTTACTATAGGAAATATTACTGTAGTACTAGTACTTTACTGTAGTACAGTTTGAGGTACTAGTACTTTACTGTAGTACAGTTTGAGGTACTTGTACTTTACTGTAGTACAGTTAGAGGTACTTGTACTTTACTGTAGTACTGTTAGAGGTACTTTTACTTTACTGTAGTATAGTTTGAAGTACTTGTACTGTACTGTAGTACAGTTAGAGGTACTTGTACTTTACTGTAGTACAGTTTGAAGTACTTGTACTGTACTGTAGTACAGTTTGAGGTACTTTTACTTTACTGTAGTACAGTTTGAAGTACTTGTACTGTACTGTAGTACAGTTAGAGTATAGTTTGAGGTACTTTTACTTTACTGTAGTACAGTTTGAAGTACTTGTACTGTACTGTAGTACAGTTAGAGTATAGTTTGAGGTACTTGTACTTTACTGTAGTACAGTTTGAAGTACTTGTACTGTACTGTAGTACAGTTTGAGGTACTTTTACTTTACTGTAGTACAGTTTGAAGTACTTGTACTGTACTGTAGTACAGTTAGAGTATAGTTTGAGGTACTTTTACTTTACTGTAGTACAGTTTGAAGTACTTGTACTGTACTGTAGTACAGTTAGAGTATAGTTTGAGGTACTTTTACTTTACTGTAGTACAGTTTGAAGTACTTGTACTGTACTGTAGTACAGTTAGAGTATAGTTTGAGGTACTTTTACTTTACTGTAGTACAGTTTGAGGTACTTGTACTTGTAATACTGCAGTACTTTTAAGTAATTACTATTTCTTTCTTTTTATTTTGTAATTTGACTTTGGCGCTCTTATTTTGAAATTTCGTCTGTATTTACCTTTACTCTGAAAGAGGAGTTTTCCCTCTAGCACTAACAGGAAGTCTCTCAGCAGTGATGATTACAGCGTGACATCATGTTTTTAGAGATGATCTTCCTCATCTTCCTCTTCCTCATCTTCCTCATCTTCTTCATCTTCCTCTTCCTCTTGTTATTCTCAGAGGTTTTGTTTGTGTAGCAGATAAACTGTAATTTGCATGTTAGTGGAGTTTTACCCCCCCCCCCCCCCCCCCACACACACACACACATACCCCCCCCCCCCACACACACACACACACTACCCCCCCCCCCCCCCCCAATATTTTATAGTGATGGTATTTTCAGCTCAGCTTCGTATCATCACTCAATTTCATACAATGCTGAAGTTTAATTGTCGCAGTTTCACGGTGTGTGTGTGTGTGTGTGTGTGTGTGTGTGTGTGTGTGTGTGTGTGTGTGTGTGTGTTTCTCTCTCTGTGTGTGTGTGTGTGTTTCTCTCTCTCTGTGTGTGTGTGTGTGTGTGTGTGTGTGTGTTTCTCTCTCTGTGTGTGTGTGTGTGTGTTTCTCTCTTTCTATGTATGTGTGTGTGTTTCTACTTGTGTGTGTGTATTTCTATGTGTGTATTTGTGTTTCTCTGTGTGTGTGTGTGTGTGTGTGTGTGTTTTTCTGTGTGTGTGTGTGTGTGTGTGTGTGTGTGTGCTCTGATTGTCGAGTCTCTTCCTTAATGATGAACTTCATCACACGTTCACACTTTTCTCACCTCGGTATCATAGCAACACCTTTTTTATTTTTACTTTATCACCTGAGCCCGTCGCCTACTTCCTGTCTCACCTTCAGAATAAAACACAGGATAGATAACTTCCTCCTAAACTCAAATATTTGACTTAAAAAATAAGAGAAAAAGTGAATTAAATACTTAAATTATGTCTTTATCCTTCCTGTCTCTTTTTCCTCCCTTCTTTCTTTCCTTCCTCTACCCCCCTTTCTTCCTTCCTTCTGTCCTTCCTTCTTTCCTCTGTCCTTCCTTCTTTGCTTCCTTCCTCCCTTCCCTCTTTCCTCTGTCCTTCTTTCCCTCCTTCCATCCTTTTTTCCTCCCTCCCTCCTACCTTCCTTCCTCCCTTCTTTCTTTCCTCCCCCCACCTTCCTCCCTTCCTTCTTTCCTCTGTCCTTCTTTCCTTCCTTCTGTCCTTCTTCCCTCCCTCCTTCTCTCTTCATTTCCTTCCTCTCTTTTTCCTCCCTTTTTTCTTTCCTTCCTCCATCCCCCTTCCTTCCATCCTTCTTTCCTCCTTCCCTCCTACCTTCCTTCCTCCCTTCTTTCTTTCCTCTATCCTTCCTCCCTTCTTTCTTTCCTCTATCCTTCCTTCTTTCCTTCCTTCGTCCCTTCCTTCTTTCCTCCGTCCTTCCTTCCTTCCTTTCATTCCTCCGTTCCATCTTCCTCTGTCCTTCCTTCTTCCTCCCTTCCGTCTTTCCTTCCTTTCCTTCCTTCTTCCTCCCTTCCTTCCTTGACTGGAGGACAACAGGAGGGTTTATATTTTGTGTCTTCCTCTCTGATGACTGGATGTGTCTCCGCTGCTGCTGCTGTGTTTAATCTTTTATTTATCCTGAACTAAAGAGGTCATCCTGATTAAACATTGAGAGGAGAGAGAGAGACAGAGCTGCAGTTTACAGCTTCAAAAAGAAAAGAAAGAAAAGAAAAGAAGGGAGGAGGAAAAGAGACGCATGAGACTGACAGCAGCTGGAAGAAATACTCTGTAGAAGTATTAATACTACATTACAAGTAAAAGTACTGCAGTATTATGAGTGATGTAGTAAAGTAGGGTTAGTACCTCAAACTGTACTACAGTAAAGTACTAGTACCTCAAACTGTACTACAGTAAAGTACTAGTACCTCTAACTGTACTACAGTAAAGTATAAGTACTTCAAACTGTACTACAGTAAAGTACAAGTACCTCTAACTGTACTACAGTAAAGTACTAGTACCTCTAACTGTACTACAGTAAAGTACAAGTACCTCTAACTGTACTACAGTAAAGTACAAGTACCTCAAACTGTACTACAGTAAAGTACAAGTACCTCTAACTGTACTGCAGTAAAGTACAAGTACCTCAAACTGTACAACAGTAAAGTACTAGTTCCTCTAACTGTACTACAGTAAAGTACTAGTACCTCTAACTATACTACAGTAAAGTACTAGTACCTCTAACTGTACTACAGTAAAGTACTAGTACCTCTAACTGTACTGCAGTAAAGTACAAGTACCTCTAACTGTACTGCAGTAAAGTACAAGTACCTCAAACTGTACTACAGTAAAGTACTAGTACCTCTAACTGTACTACAGTAAAGTACAAGTACCTCTAACTGTACTACAGTATAGTACTAGTACCTCTAACTGTATTACAGTAAAGTACAAGTACCTCAAACTGTACTACAGTATAGTACTAGTACCTCTAACTGTACTACAGTAAAGTACAAGTACCTCTAACTGTACTACAGTATAGTACTAGTACCTCTAACTGTACTACAGTAAAGTACAAGTACCTCTAACTGTACTACAGTATAGTACTAGTACCTCAAGTAAAAGTACTGCAGTATTATAGTGATGTAGTATGCAGTATTACAGTAAAAGTACTGCAGTATTATAGTGATGTAGTATGCAGTATTACAGTAAAAGTACTACAGTATTATAGTGATGTAGTATGCAGTATTACAGTAAAAGTACTGCAGTATTATAGTGATGTGGTATGCAGTATTACAGTAAAAGTACTGCAGTATTATAGTGATGTAGTATGCAGTATTACAGTAAAAGTACTGCAGTATTATAGTGATGTAGTATGCAGTATTACAGTAAAAGTACTGCAGTATTATAGTGATGTAGTATGCAGTATTACAGTAAAAGTACTGCAGTATTATGAGTGATGTAGTATGTAGTATTACAGTAAAAGTACTGCAGTATTATAGTGATGTAGTATGCAGTATTACAGTAAAAGTACTGCAGTATTATAGTGATGTAGTATGCAGTATTACAGTAAAAGTACTGCAGTATTATAGTGATGTAGTATGCAGTATTACAGTAAAAGTACTGCAGTATTATAGTGTATAGTGCAGTAGAATAACATAAAGCAGGATTCTCTTTAAAATGAAACAGCTGATAATTAAAAGAATGAAAAAAACCCAAAACCTTTATTTTGAAAAGTTCTCAAAACAGGAAGTAAAGAAACCATTTAAATGTTTTAATCAGTGTCACTAAATATTTAGAAGAGAAAAAGATGTTTAATATTGCATGTTTCTGCTGAAGACACTTTTTAATCAGATTATAAAGTTTTTAAAAAGTTTATTTCAGAAATGATCTTTAATAATTCTCATTTCCTTTTGACTTTATTGAGTTTTAAAGTTTGAGTCACAGTGAGAGGAAACGTTTTAATCATCACTCACAAAATATGTAGTTTAGAAAAGTGTTTAAAAAGTTAATTTTAGAATAAAAAGCTCCAGAAATGTTGTTTAATGTGTCTGATGTTAAACTCTATGTGTAATAAAGGGTTAGCGTTAGCGTTAGCGTTAGCGCTCAGTGTGATCAGACCTGGTCCTCAACGCTTCGACAGAGAAGAAAAGAAAAGAAAAGAGGAGGAGAAGAGGAGAGGAGGAATGTTTTTGTCTTTTTCACACCAGCTGGTTTCTTCTCAGCCGTCTGTGTGTGTGTGTGTGTGTGTGTGTGTGTGTGTGTGTGTGTGTGTGTGTGTGAGTGTCTGAGTGTGTGTCTCTCTGTGTGAGTGATTGTTTGTCAGAGTGTGTGTGTGTGTGAGAGAGAAAGAGAGAGAGAGTGTGTGTGTGTGTGTGTAAGAGTGTGTGTGTGTATCAGACTGTGTGTGTGTGTGTGTGTGTGTGTGTATTAAAGTGTGTCTGTGAGTGTGTGTATCAGAGAGTGTGTGTGTGTGGTTGTGTATCAGTGTGTGTGTGTATTAAAGTGTGTGTGTGAGTGTGTGTATCAGAGAGTGTGTCTCTGTGTGTGTGTGTGTGAGACAGAGAGTGTGTGTGTAAGAGTGAGTGTGCCTCTCTCTGTGTATCAGACTGTGTGTGTGTGTATTAAAGTGTATGTGTGTGTGTGTGTGTGTATCAGTGTATGTGTGTATTAAAGTGTATGTGTATTGAAGAGTGTGTGTGTGTGTGTGAGGAAGTGATTTATCCGTCGAGCCTTTTTCTCTCCTACTGTGTTTTTTTTTTTTAAGGAACAAACAAAAGCTTCAGTCAGCCGGTTAAACTCACATCGAGTCGATTATGAAAAGAAAAAAAAAGACTAACAAAGACATTTAAAAAAAGAAAGAAAGAAAAAAGAAAGAAAGAAAGAAAGGAGGAGTGAGTGTTCTTGATTAGTCTTTGTTACACAGATTGCTCCCCCGCTGCGTCATCAGGCCTCCACTGTCTGAACACCTCAGCTCTCCTTTCTTTCTTTCTTCCTTTCTTTCTTCAGCTGATGGAGGGAAGAAAAAGAAAAGTAAAAGAAAAGAAAGAAAGAAAAGAAAAGAAAGAAAGATGGCGTCCGTCTCTCCTCCAAAAACAAACTGCTTAATTTACATCAACTCCTCCCACAATCCACTGCTGATTATGCATTATTGAGTCTGCTAGTGTGTGTGTGTGTGTGTGTGTGTGTGTGTGTGTGTGTGTGTGTGTGTGTGTGTGTGTGTGTGTAGGGGGTGGGGGGGACAGGAAGTAGGGTGATATCAAAGCCCCCCCCCCCCCCCCCCCAACAGTTTTTTAAAAAATTGATCAGCTGTTTTGAAGCTGAAGCAGAAACATGAGCTGCAGAAAGATTTCTAACTTTTTTCTTTATTTTAAAAAATATCAAATATTATTTTTTTTTAATTTGAAAGGGTAAAATATTTATTTTATTTAAATTAAAAAAGATTAAATGTTTCTTTTATTTAATTAAAAAGATCAAAATAGTATTTTTTTAATTTAAATTTAAAATATTTCTCTTTTTTTCTCTCCCTTTATACTCGGCAGGGTTAAAGTCACGTTGCCATGGTGACACCCCCCCCCCCCCCCCCACCCCGCTCAGTTAATCATCAGATCTCGGTGATTGCAGCCGGTGTTTGTTTTAATCATTGTTTAAAAAAACGAGTGAGAGAGAAAAAAAAGAGCAAACAGACGACGAAGAAAGTTAAAATAAGTTTGTGTTCATGTTTATTATTTATTTTATTTTGTCAGGACGATTAATACAAGCAGAGTGAGTGAGTGAGTGTGTGTGTGTGTGTGTGTGTGTGTGTGTGTATGTGTGTGTGTGTGTGTGTGTGTGTGTGTGTGTGTGTGTGTCTCTCTGTGTGTGTCTTTGTGTGTGTGTGTGATATGACATCAGAGTCTTTTCCTGGTTTTAAAGCCTCGTTACAGTAAAATGATGTAATGTGTGTGATACAGTGTATGAGTGTGTGTTTCTCTTTGAGTGTGAGACAGATGAGTATTGATGAAACTCTCATAGTATATACTAGGGCTGTCAAACGATTAATTTTTTTATTCGAGATTAATCGCAGAATTTCCATAGTTAATCACGATTAATGGCGTTTTGAATTGCATGTTTAAAATCCTGTTATTTTCCATTTGAAGGCAGTTTTAAGCCCATAATGTAAAGCATTTCTTACCAGAGTGTCTTAACTGGGAATCAATCACGGCTCTGCTGCGACTCCCACACTCCAAAATGGTCCTTTGGTGGAGCTGAGGCTGGCTTGGCTGCACCTGGGTGTTTAGCGTGGAGGTGCTAACTCAAACTCCACGTACTCCGGTGGTAGTTAAACTCCGTTTGACACAGGTTGCATTTTACTTTTGACTTGTCAACTGAAGCGTCTGGAAGTGTTTTAAAGTTAAACAAGCCGTTCAAAAGTCCAGTAGCTCTCTTACTTTCCATCAGCGCGGTAGGTTTACTGCAGGAGGCCACTTCAAAGCATAGCGCTACAGCTAGAGGAGCCGTCTACGGGGGAGTAGAAGGGACAAAAAGGCTTGCAACATTAAAATGCCATTAAAAAAAATAAACATGTTATGGATTGCATTAATCTAATCGTGATTAACGCGTTAACGCTGACAGCACTAATATATATTAAGTATCGTTATCGAGGTATTTAGTCCATAATATCGTTCAGCTCCAGATGTGAGCAGCTGATCTTTGGGTCGGTGTGTGTGTGTGTGTGTGTGTGTGTGTGTATTATGTGTGTGTGTGTGTGTGTATTGTGATATTTAGGGATGATTCTGAGTCTAAGCTGTGATGAGCTGTCAGGTCTTCGCCTCCGTTGGTCTAATCCTCCTCAGATCTCAGATCTCAGCTCCAGGCGTCGCTGCTTTAACTCTGATAATGAAATCCTCTTAATCACAGCAGCCGAGTAAAGACTTTAAACTACTAGAGGGAGTTTCCTTCCTTCCTTCCTTCCTTCCTTCCTTCCATCTTTCCTTTCTGTCTTCTTTTCCTTCCTTCCTTCTACCTGGACTGTCTTCCTTCCATCTTTTCTTCCTTTCTTCTCTTCCTTCTCCTCCTTTTTTCCTTCCTTCCATTTGTTCTTCCTTCCTTCCTTCCTTCCTTCCTTCCTTCCTTCCTTCCTTCCTTCCTTCCTTCCTCACTCCTTGAATATGTAGCTTCTGCTGTGATTGGATACCAATGAAGGAAGGCAAGGCAGTTTTATTTATATAGCGCATTTCATACACAATGGCAACTCAATGTGCTTTACATAAAACAGAAACATTAAAACATACAATTACCCCCCCCCCCATAATAAAAACAAAGTACAGAAATATAGAAAGAGAGAAATAAAATGCTAGAATAGAGCATTAAATATAAGATTGCAGCATAAAATAATAAATTAGCTTTAAAGTCATTAAAAGGACATAGAGTGCAAATGAAAGATTAAAATGTAAAGTGCTTTAAAAGAGCTCAATCATAAGCTCAGGAGAAGAGAAATGTTTTTAACCTGGATTTAAACATGATTTCAGTTCTGCTGGTAGTTTGTTCCAGTTGTGTAAAAGCTGCTTCATCATGTTTAGTTTGAACTCTGGGCTCAACTATCTGACCTGAGTCAGTAGATCTCAGAGCTCTGGGCTCAACTATCTGACCTGAGTCAGTAGATCTCAGAGCTCTGGGCTCAACTATCTGACCTGAGTCAGTAGATCTCAGAGCTCTGGGCTCAACTATCTGACCTGAGTCAGTAGATCTCAGAGCTCTGGGCTCAACTATCTGACCTGAGTCAGTAGATCTCAGAGCTCTACTGGGTTTATATTCTACTAACATGTCATTCATGTATTCTGGACCTAAACCATTCAGTGATTTGTAGACCAGTAGCAGAACTTTAACTGGGAGCCAGCCAAGTAAAGTTTTAAAATATTTGGATGCTAATTAATATGCTAATTAGGACATCCAGTTTGTTTTTGATGCTTATTCGTGCATCGTTTACATGATTTCATAACTTTAAAATCTATTCTCTAGCTGACTGGGAGCCAGTGTAAAGACTTTAGAACTGACTGGGAGCCAGTGTAAAGACTTTAGAACTGACTGGGAGCCAGTGTAAAGACTATAGAACTGACTGGGAGCCAGTGTAAAGACTTTAGAGCTGACTGGGAGCCAGTGTAAAGACTTTAGAGCTGACTGGGAGCCAGTGTAAAGACTATAGAACTGACTGGGAGCCAGTGTAAAGACTTTAGAGCTGACTGGGAACCAGTGTAAAGACTTTAGAACTGACTGGGAGCCAGTGTAAAGACTTTAGAACTGACTGGGAGCCAGTGTAAAGACTTTAGAAGTGACTGGGAGCCAGTGTAAAGACTTTAGAGCTGACTGGGAGCCAGTGTAAAGACTTTAGAAGTGACTGGGAGCCAGTGTAAAGACTTTAGAACTGACTGGGAGCCAGTGTAAAGACTTTAGAAGTGGAGTAATGTGCTCTGATCTCTTTGTTCTGGTTAAAACTCGAGCTGCAGCTGTTTAATGCTTGAAGCCTCGAAGAGCCAGGCGCAACAGCTGTACAAATGCGTAGTCTACCGTTGTTGTTGTTGCTTCAGAGTTGGTGCGAGTCTTTATGGGAAAGCAGCGAACGTAACTGGTGTATGCAGTGATGTCATTACGTGGCCCCACAAGAACCTCGAGCAGTGGGAAAACAAACTGGTTCTCAGCTGGTTCAACTGGGAACCAGCTGAGAACCAGTGGAACTGCTTCGGTGTGAAAGGGGTAACAGCAGCCGGCAGTCTGATGATGTCACATTTAGTATCGGCTCGGCTCGCTTTGAATCCTCAGCAGAGCAGGTACTAAATTAGCAGCAGGTCCTCTCTACTCCAACCGGTCCAGGCAGATGTTCTCCCACTCTGAGTCTGGTTCTGAGGGTTCTTCCTGTTAAAAGATGTTCTCCCACTCTGAGTCTGGTTCTGAGGGTTCTTCCTGTTAAAAGATGTTCTCCCACTCTGAGTCTGGTTCTGAGGGTTCTTCCTGTTAAAAGATGTTCTCCCACTCTGAGTCTGGTTCTGAGGGTTCTTCCTGTTAAAAGATGTTCTCCCACTCTGAGTCTGGTTCTGAGGGTTCTTCCTGTTAAAAGATGTTCTCCCACTCTGAGTCTGGTTCTGAGGGTTCTTCCTGTTAAAGGGAGTTTTTTCTCTCCACTGTCACCAAGTGCTGCTCATGTGTGAATGTTGGGTCTCTTTAAATGAAACCTGAAGAGTTCAGTTTAGACCTGCTCTATGTGGAAAGAGCCTTCACATGACTCTGTTCTGACATTTTAGTATCGGCTCGGCTCGGCTCGCTTGGGACCTCAGCAGAGCAGATACGAGTAGAGTCGTGTAAAGTAGAGCTAGAACTGTTTAGTGGAAAAGCCCCATAATGCATCAGTGTTTAAGTCTTGGCTCCTCTGAGTTGGAGCACCGGTTGCATCTCAGTAGAAGAAGAAGAAGTGATATGGAGTCGCCACCTCAGAGGAGCGACGGTGCTTTGATCTGTGTCGGGGGGGTGTGGGGGGGGTGTCTCATCCTTCATCCAGACCCCTCCTACTGTCAGACGCTCATCCACTTCAAAGTTAAAGGACATTTCAACCTGGAGTCTTTGTGTCTTTTTGAAGTGAGGCGGGGGATCGGGGGCTTCGAGTAGTAATGAGAGCTCAGCTAACAATGACAGAGAAGTCACGACGGTACAAACCAGGTCCTGTTGTCCTTGAGTCGAGGAAGGAGGGAAGGCAGGAAAGGAGGGAGGAAGAAGGAAGGAAGACGGTACTAACCAGGTCTGGAAATATAAAGAAGTCATGTTAAATATAATATATGGAAGGGAGGGAGGAAGGAAGGGAAGGAAGGGAGGAAGGAAAGGAGGGAGAAAGGAAAGAAGGGAGGAAGGAAAGAAGGGAGGAAGGGAGGGTGGAAGGAGGGGAGGAAAGGAAAGAAGGGAGGAAAGGAGAGAAGGAAGGGAGGAAGAAGGGAGGAAAAGGAGGGAGGAAGAAGGAAGGAAGGGAGGGAGGAAAGGAAAGAAAAGAAGGGAGGAAAGAAGGGAGGAAAGGAAACAAAGAAGGATGAAATAAGGAAGGTAGGAGGGAGGGAGGGAGGAAGGAGGGGAGGAAAGGAAAGAAGGAAGGGAGGGAGGAAGGAAAGGAGGAAATAAGGAAGGAAGGGAGGAAGAAGAAAGGAAGGGAGGACGATAGGGTGAGGAAAGAAAGAGAGAAGGAGGGAGGAAGAACTTTTTTTTTGGGATTCAAGTTCATCAAATTAATTCATCAGGTGTGAAAATGGAGCGCTCCTCCAGTCAGCACCCACATGTACAGATTAACACCTGTGTGTGTGTGTGTGTGTGTGTGTGTGTGTGTGTCTGTGTGTGTGTGTGTGTGTGTGTGTGTGTGTGTCTGTGTGTGTGTGTGTGTGTGTGTGTGTCTGTGTGTGTGTGTGTGTGAGGTAATTGTAATTTCTCTCCTAATTTTGTCGGAGTTATTTCCAGCTGAGTGTTGAGACGAGGGATTCATTCTTTCTTTCTTTCTTTCTTTCTTTCTTTCTTTCCTTCTTTCCTTCTTTCTTTCTTTCTTTCTTTCCTTCTTTCTTTCTTTCTTTCTTTCTTTCTCTTAATCCTCCCCCCTTTAGCTCATTACCGCTCTGTTAAGACGTTAAGACGTTAAGTCCGGAAGTGAAAGTGTGGAAGAAGAGGAATAAAGAGAGAGAGAGAGAGAGAGAGAGAGGGAGAGGGAGAGGGAGAGGGAGAGGGAGAGAGAGAGAGAGTGAGAGAGGGAGAGGGAGAGAGAGAGAGTAATAAAGAGGGAGAGAGAGAGAGGGAGAGAAAGCGAGGCAGAGAGAGGGAGAGAGAGAGTGAGAGAGAGAGAGGGAGAGAGAGAGAGGGAGAGAGAGAGAGGGAAAGAGAGAG
>NW_026518787.1:0-12005 GCF_027409825.1 Scomber japonicus | reverse complement strand
CCAGACTCAGAGTGGGAGAACTTCTGCCTGGACCGGTTGGAATAGAGAGGAGAGAGAGGAAGGAGAGGAGAGAGGAAGGAGAGGAAGGAGAGGAGAGAGAGGAAGGAGAGAGTGGAAGGAGACAGTGGAAGGAGAGGAGAGAGGGGAAGGAGAGGAGAGAGAGAGAGTAAGGAGAAGAGAGAGGAGAGAGAGGAAGGAGAAGAGAGAGGAAGGAGAGGAGAGAGAGGAAGGAGAGCAGAGAGAAGCACATTGAAGGTCCAGGACTGGAATCTGTCATCCGGACGTCTCCAGGCCCAGATTACCTGTGAGACCAGAAAGCACAGACAACTCCGGGGAAGAAGTTTAGCTTATTGATGCATTAATAGAACATGATAATGGATATAGATGGATGGATAGAGAGAGCTGCATTTATATAGCACCTTTCTAGTCTTCTGACCACTCGAAGCTTGTCAGCATTCACACACAAATTCATATAGTGATAGCAAACTGATCTCAGCCTTCAGGAACAATTTGGGGTTCAGTATTTTACCTCCTGATCTACAGCCGCTACCTACAGTATAACATTAATTTAATGAAATACAGTTCCATCATCTTCTTATGTTGCTTGAGCTTTTATATTGACCCATATTTGCATACAGCGCTAATGAGGGTCACACTGAGCCTGACTGCATCCTGCTACCACGGATCCTGAATGACAACCGCAACTCACAAACAAGTCCTGCACCTCCGGGTTGTTCAACGAGTCGCCAAACAAATATCCACCGGGTGAAATGTGCACCCCTCATGTCAGTTAGCAGCGTCGATAGCTAATTAGCCGCTCAGCTGCTGCATATTAAACAGCATGTGAACATACCTGCCGATGTCTCTGGGGACCCGTTAGATGTTGGTTTGATCATCGCTCTTCTGAATCCATGTTAGCAACACGCAGCAACAACCTGCTAACTCCAGGTGCTGTCAATCAAACACAGACACGCCTCCTCCAGCTGTCAATCAAACTCAGACACCTACACGCCTCCTCCAGCTGTCAATCAAACACAGACACCGACACGCCTCCTCCAGCTGCTGTCAATCAAACACAGACACGCCTCCTCCAGCTGTCAATCAAACTCAGACACCTACACGCCTCCTCCAGCTGTCAATCAAACACAGACACTGACACGCCTCCTCCAGCTGCTGTCAATCAAGCAGAGGAATCGACACGCCTCCTCCAGCTGCTGTCAATCAAACACAGACACCGACACGCCTCCTCCAGCTGCTGTCAATCAAACACAGACACCGACACGCCTCCTCCAGCTGCTGTCAATCAAACACAGACACCGACACGCCTCCTCCAGCTGCTGTCAATCAAACACAGACACCGACACGCCTCCTCCAGCTGCTGTCAATCAAACACAAACACCTTCACGCCTCCTCCAGCTGCTGTCAATCAAACGCAGACACAGACACGTCTCCTCCAGCTGCTGTCAATCAAACACAGACACCGACACCTACACGCCTCCTCCAGCTGCTGTCAATCAAACACAGACACCGACACGCCTCCTCCAGCTGCTGTCAATCAAACACAGACACCGACACGCCTCCTCCAGCTGCTGTCAATCAATTACAGACACCTACACGCCTCCTCCAGCTGCTGTCAATCAAACACAGACACCTACACGCCTCCTCCAGCTGCTGTCAATCAAACACAGATACCGACACGCCTCCTCCAGCTGCTGTCAATCAAACACAGACACCGACACGCCTCCTCCAGCTGCTGTCAATCAAATACAGACGCCTACACGCCTCCTCCAGCTGCTGTCAATCAAACACAGACACCGACACGCCTCCTCCAGCTGCTGTCAATCAAACATAGACACAGACACGCCTCCTCCAGCTGCTGTCAATCAAACACAGACACCGACACGCCTCCTCCAGCTGCTGTCAATCAAACACAGACACCGACACGCCTCCTCCAGCTGCTGTCAATCAAACACAGACACCGACACGCCTCCTCCAGCTGCTGTCAATCAAACACAGACACCTACACACTCCAGCTGCTGTCAATCAAACACAGACACCGACACGCCTCCTCCAACTGCTGTCAATCAAACACAGATACCGACACGCCTCCTCCAGCTGCTGTCAATCAAACACAGACACGCCCCCTCCAGCTGCTGTCAATCAAACACAAACACAGACACAGACACGCCTCCTCCAGCTGCTGTCAATCAAACAGAGACACCGACACGCCTCCTCCAATTGCTGTCAATCAAGCACAGACACCGACACCTACATGCCTCCTCCAGCTGTCAATCAAACACAGACACGCCTCCTCCAGCTGCTGTCAATCAAACACAGACACCTACACGCCTCCTCCAGCTGCTGTCAATCAAACACAGACACCAACACGCCTCCTCCAGCTGCTGTCAATCAAACGCAGACACCTACACGCCTCCTCTACCTGCTGTCAATCAAACGCAGACACCGACACGCCTCCTCCAGCTGCTGTCAATCAAACGCAGACACCTACACGCCTCCTCTACCTGCTGTCAATCAAACACAGACACCGACACGCCTCCTCCAGCTGCTGTCAATCAAACACGGACACCGACATGCCTCCTCCAACTGCTGTCAATCAAACACCGACACGCCTCCTCCAGCTGCTGTCAATCAAACACAGACACCTACACGCCTCCTCCAGCTGCTGTCAATCAAACACAGACTCCGACACGCCTCCTCCAGCTGCTGTCAATCAAACACAGACACCGACACGCCTCCTCCAGCTGCTGTCAATCAAACACAGACGCCGACACGCCTCCTCCAGCTGCTGTCAATCAAACACAGATACCGACACGCCTCCTCCAGCTGCTGTCAATCAAACACAGACACACCTCCTCCAGCTGCTGTCAATCAAACACAGACACGCCTCCTCCAGCTGCTGTCAATCAAACACAGACACAGACACGCCTCCTCCAGCTGCTGTCAATCAAACACAGACACAGACACGCCTCCTCCAGCTGCTGTCAATCAAACACAGACACCGACACGCCTCCTCCGGCTGCTGTCAATCAAACAGAGACACCGACACGCCTCCTCCAGCTGCTGTCAATCAAACGCAGACACCTACACGCCTCCTCCAGCTGCTGTCAATCAAACACAGACACCGACACGCCTCCTCCAGCTGCTGTCAATCAAACGCGGACACCGACACGCCTCCTCCAGCTGCTGTCAATCAAACACAGACACCGACACGCCTCCTCCAGCTGCTGTCAATCAAACACGGACACCGACACGCCTCCTCCAGCTGCTGTCAATCAAACACAGGCACCAACACGCCTCCTCCAGCTGATGTCAATCAAACACAGACACCGACACGCCTCCTCCAGCTGCTGTCAATCAAACACAGGCACCAACACGCCTCCTCCGGCTGCTGTCAATCAAGCAGAGAAATCGACACGCCTCCTCCAGCTGCTGTCAATCAAACACAGACACCTACACGCCTCCTCCAGCTGCTGTCAATCAAACACAGACACCGACACGCCTCCTCCAGCTGCTGTCAATCAAACACAGACACCGACACGCCTCCTCCAGCTGCTGTCAATCAAACACAGACACGGACACGCCTCCTCTAGCTGCTGTCAATTAAACACAGACACCGACACGCCTCCTCCAGCTGCTGTCAATCAAACACAGACACGGACACGCCTCCTCCAGCTGCTGTCAATCAAACACAGACACCGACACGCCTCCTCCAGCTGCTGTCAATCAAACACAGACACGCCTCCTCCAGCTGCTGTCAATCAAACACAGACACGCCTCCTCCAGCTGCTGTCAATCAAACACAGACACCTACACGCCTCCTCCAGCTGCTGTCAATCAAACACAGACACCTACACACTCCTCCAGCTGCTGTCAATCAAACACCGACACGCCTCCTCCAGCTGCTGTCAATCAAACACAGACACCGACACGCCTCCTCCAGCTGCTGTCAATCAAACACAGACACCGACACGCCTCCTCCAGCTGCTGTCAATCAAACACAGACACCTACACGCCTCCTCCAGCTGCTGTCAATCAGACACAGACACGCCTCCTCCAGCTGCTGTCAATCAAACACAGACACCGACACGCCTCCTCCAGCTGCTGTCAATCAAACACAGACACGCCTCCTCCAGCTGCTGTCAATCAAACACAGACACTGACACGCCTCCTCCAGCTGCTGTCAATCAAACACAGACACCTACACGCCTCCTCCAGCTGCTGTCAATCAAACACAGACACCGACACGCCTCCTCCAGCTGCTGTCAATCAAACACAGACACCGACACTCCTCCTCCAGCTGCTGTCAATCAAACACAGGCACCAACACGCCTCCTCCAGCTGCTGTCAATCAAACACAGACACCTACACGCCTCCTCCAGCTGCTGTCAATCAAACACAGACACCTACACGCTTCCCTCTAGTTGCTGTCAATCAAACACAGACACCGACACGCCTCCTCCAGCTGCTGTCAATCAAACACAGACACCTACACACTCCTCCAGCTGCTGTCAATCAAACACAGACACCTACACACTCCTCCAGCTGTCAATCAAACACAGACACCTACACACGCCTCCTCCAGCTGCTGTCAATCAAACACAGACACGCCTCCTCCAGCTGCTGTTAATCAAACACAGACACCTACACGCCTCCTCCAACTGCTGTCAATCAAGCACCGACACCGACACGCCACCTCCAGCTGCTGTCAATCAAACACAGACACCTACACGCCTCCTCTAGCTGCTGTCAATCAAACACAGACACGCCTCCTCCAGCTGCTGTCAATCAAACACAGACACCTACACGCCTCCTCCAGCTACTGTCAATCAAACACAGACACCGACACGCCTCCTCCAGCTGCTGTCAATCAAACACAGACACCTACACGCCTCCTCTAGCTGCTGTCAATCAAACACAGACACCGACACGCCTCCTCCAGCTGCTGTCAATCAAACACAGATACCGACACGCCTCCTCCAGCTACTGTCAATCAAACACAGACACCGACACGCCTCCTCCAGCTGCTGTCAATCAAACACAGACACCTACACGCCTCCTCTAGCTGCTGTCAATCAAACACAGACACGCCTCCTCCAGCTGCTGTCAATCAAACACAGACACCTACACGCCTCCTCCAGCTGCTGTCAATCAAACACAGACACCTACACGCCTCCTCCAGCTGCTGTCAATCAAACACAGACACCGACACGCCTCCTCCAGCTGCTGTCAATCAAACACAGACACCGACACGCCTCCTCCAGCTGCTGTCAATCAAACACAGACACCGACACGCCTCCTCCAGCCGCTGTCAACCAAACACCTCGGTCTCCAATGGATTGAGATAAAAAGTGGAATATAAAAACCTATTAACAATACATTTAAAAAAAACATTATTCATGACTTCAAAAAGAGATAATTAAATCAGATTTTAGTTGGACCTTAATAGCCCACTCAAGTGTCCTCGAGCGGGACACCGAGCCGTTCCTGATTAGCAGGTCGGCTCCTTGCACGGTGACTCCTCCACTATTGGTGTATGAATCTGAATTAGCATGCGTGGGTGAATTGTTAAGTGCTTTGCAGTGCACTTGGGATAAAGGCACCATGTAAATGCAGTCCATTTACCATTTACAATCATCCTACTTCACACTCAGACTATGACATAATGCGTATTCACACATCTTCACCTTTTGCAAGAACAATTAAGTGCCTTGCTTGTAGGCACCTGCAGAGTAGCTGTTAATGGAGGGTAAAGTGTTTTTCATTCACTGACTGAGATGCTGTCTGAGGTTTGGGCCGGTGACTGGAGAATCAATGTGAATGAACGCTGTGAGGAACAATGCATTTCACTTTCACATCTTAACACATTAAAAAAGTTTCTGGGGCTTTTGGCAACCAGGAGGAGGTTACAGATCAAGTCTTGAATGATGAACATGGAAGCCGGGTCATTACGAGACAAAAAAACATGAGGCTTTTACCGCAGAGAAAGAAAGATTTTATGAATTCACAGAACACTTAGTCGGGCTTTTATATTCAATCAAGCCTTATTTCACACAGTACTAAAATGCATGAGCACATATAAAACCACTCCAGGTGCTGTCACTGCATCCATAAAGTCAATATGAGCAATGAAGTCAGACAACCTAACACAGATAAATATTTAAAAAGGCTGTTTTTTAAAATGCATTTCTTTCTTTTTGGTTATACGAAATGTTGAAAAAGCAGCTCAGCTCTCGGCTTGAAGAGTCTTCAGGATAGTTTGACTGCTGTGTTTCTGAATATTTGGAAAGAGATTCATATTTGAAAATGTTGGCTGTCATACTAACTGTGTCATCTTTATTTTAAAGTAGTAGTTGAATGTCAAATATTATGCTATTCTTTAGAAACTTCCCTTCAATCAGATTCAACTCAATCTATCTTTATTTACTCCTGTAGGAAGAATCCAGATCAACAGGTTTACACACAGCTGATAAGAAAGAGAGACAATTATGTTAATCATAAAGATAAAAACAACAAAGAGACCATAATCTGCTTTACGTGGTTTTAGTATTTATTTCTTGTTCTGATGTCAGATAATAAAAAAAGAGTCAAAGTTCCAAAACTTGAGGTGAACGTAGGTAGAAATGCTGCCTGCAAATCAAAACTCAGGGCTTTAATCTGACCTGAATACTTGTTAGCAACATTTTTTTCTACCTTGCAGACGAGCTGATGTCATCTTCAGACCCGGTACAATGAGCCAATAGTTTCGAATCTAGGCAGCGCCATCTTGAAAATGTCAGGTGCATGCTGGGAAAAATAAAAACACGGATTCTACTTATATGGGCATGAGGCGGGACCATGGGCGGAGCCATGGGTGAAGCGGGGAGGTTGCTATGGTTGCGAGGGCTGGATCTCGAGGACATTGGTCAATCAACCTGTCAATCAGGACGTAGCCCCGCCCTAATGCATACCCTGATTTATCGTCACATATAAAATCAGGGAGGCCAAAATGTCCCAAATGAACATCATACTGCATTGAAGAAGGCTTTAAACTAGCGATTGAGACCATAAACACATTTTGAAAACGTTTACTGAGGTTAGAAATCAAGTGAGAAGTTGGTGAATTCTCCATTGACTTGTATAGAGACGGTCGCCCCCTGGTGGCCTTTTGATAGAATGCAGCTCTAAGTTACTTCCTGGTTGGCCTCATTTCAGAGGACCGGAGCCCCCCCGCCTGGGCCCAACCCATCCAGGGAAATGATCATTAACACTGTTTACTACACAGGCTTGCCAGGACTCAAGCACCAGGCCTGATGATGTAAAAGGAGACACGAGGCCTAAAACTCAGGCCTGCCTCATTTGTACGTTTTTTTGTCTGTTTGTGGTGTTTAAATTTAAAGCAAAGTTAGACATCTGTCCTCCAGTTTAGTATCTCTGATCTGAAACCGAAACTGTGCGGCTGTTTGTCGGAGTGTGATGTGAGATGCAGGTGTGGAAAGTTTGAAAGCAGCTAGCTGAGGTTAGCAAACCGGCTAACGATCAAAACAAACATTAAATGAAATCATGCTTGACTTAACGTGTCATTTCCTCTCTAATCAAAGACTTTTCCACGTGTAAAACCAGGAGGAAGAAGTTTTAAAAGTAAGATCTGACTTTAATACCTGCGGTTATTGATTGATTAGTGCAATATTAAACTTGCACCAGTTGTAAGTGGACAGAAGGATGCATGCAGGCCTCACCTGTTAGTACTGTATGAGTGTTGTTTTGGGCTTGGTGGTGTGACCTTTCTCACACTTTAGAGCAGTTAAATTTAGCAGTCAAAGCTCTCACCTCATCTGTTTGTGTGTGTATCGTATATTTATGCTTCACTGCAGGATTATAATGATTATATGAACTTAAACTACAGTTGTAACCTGCGTTGTATAAATAAGCACAGACAGGTTGGCTCAATGCACATGACCATGAATGGACGTTGGTTTTATAGCCTTGGTTGCTAAGGCGGTTGCTAAGGGCTGTGTTCCGTGGTATCTAAGGCGTTTGCTAAGGGCTGTGTTCCATGGTTGGTAAGGTGGTTGCTAAGGGCTGTGTTCCATGGTTGCTAAGGGCTGTGTTCCGTGGTTGGTAAGGTGGTTGCTAAGGGCTGTGTCCATGGTTGCTAAGGGCTGTGTTCCGTGGTTGCTAAGGCGGTTGTTAAGGGCTGTGTTCCATGGTTGCTAAGGGCTGTGTTCCGTGGTTGCTAAGGCGGTTGTTAAGGTGTCTCCATTCTCATATCTCAGATGTGATTCAGCTCCAACATGTACGGATGTGATTAGAAAAGTGAAATCCTGCTACTGTAGTTAGTTTATGTAGAAGCTTCCTGAAGCCGACCAATCAGAGCAGAGTTAGCTACTTAACTTCTGAGTCCGTTAGCTCGTTACTTAGTTTGTTACTTAGTTCGACACTTAGCTTGATAGTTCATTACTTCGTTAGTTTGATACTTAATTTGTTGATTTGTTACTTACTTCATTTTGTTACTTAGCTTGATAGTTAATTACTTCATTACTTACTTCGTTAGTTAGTTACTTAGTTCGATACGTAGTTTGTTACTTAGTTCGTTAGTTCATTAATTAGTTTATTTTGTTACTTAATTCGATACTTAGCTTGATAGTTCATTACTTCGTTAGTTTGTTACTTAGTTCTTTAGTTAGTTTGATACTAAGTTCGTTGATTCATTACTACGTTTATTTTGTTACTTAGCTTGATAGTTAATTACTTCGTTAGTTCGATACTTACGTAATTCGATACTTAGCTTGATAGTTAAATACGTTGTTACTTACCTAGTTAGTTACTTAGTTAGTTACTTAGTTCGTTACTCAGTTACTTACTCAGTTAGTTAGTTAGTTATTTAGTTTGTTATTTCGATACTTAGCTAGATAATTTATTACTTTGTTAGTTAGTTTGAGTAGAAGAAGCCGACCAATCTGAAAAGAGTGGGCTCATGTGGGCGGGGCTTAAAGAGACAGGAGCTAAGAAGTTTTTAACTGTAAATCATGTAAAGATATTCCAGTATATAAATATAAAGCTAGAAATGTGCAAAATATCAATAAATAAATAAATTAATAAACCTAAACAACAACTTAAAAACCTAAAGAAGCTAATGAGGCTGCACGAATCATAAATTATCACTAATATATGATTTGATCCAGTTTATTAAAGTATAGCTGTAAATAAGAGCTCCAACACCAACCTCCAGTGAAATGCACAGATATTGATAAAGCTGCTTAATAATCATCCACAGCCGGATCGATGACATCATCATAAGTCCATTCAGCAGGCGGAGAGTAAACATATTGATTTATCTGCTCATGATTAGAGCGCATGTCTTCAGAGACGTAAAACAGTACGATGGGAGTGGATATACTGCTGCGGGGGGGGGGGGGGTCATGGGGAGGGGGGGGGGGGGGTAAATAAGGAGGGAAGGGTATGAGGAAAAAGAAGAAGAGATGGAGACAAGAGAGTGAATAATAGTGAATAAGGAAGGTAAGATAAGTTTATTTGAAGGGAGAAAAGAAGGAAGGAAGGAAGGAAAGGAGGGAGGGAGGGAGGAAGAAGGAAGGAAAGGAGGGAGGAAGGAAGGAAGGAAGGGAGGGAGAAGGAAGGAAAGGAGGGAGGGAGGAAGAAGGAAGGGATGGAGGGAGGGAGGAAGGAATGGAGGAAGAAGGAAGGAAAGGAGGGAGGGAGGAAGGAAGGGAGGAAGAAGGAAGGAAAGGAGGGAGGGAGGGAGGAAGAAAGAAAGGAGGGAGGGAGGATATTAGGAAAAAGAAGAGAATGGAAAACAAGACATCCAACAGGTCAGACTCAGTAAGATAATAACAGTCCAGTCAAAGTGCAGGATGAAAAAAAGTCATTTAAAACTCATTATAACATTCAATAAATATGAATTTATTTATTTAAAAATATAATAGTAATAGTTTACAGCATAAAATAATGACACAGTGCAAATGAAATATTAAAAGTGCTTTAAAAAGAGCTCAATAATAATAATAATAATAATAATGGTTATAAGCACATAAGGAGAAGAGATTTAAACATGATCACAGCAGTTTGGAAAGAAAAAAAAGAAAGGAGAGAAAGAGAGAGAGAGAGAGAGACATTGAGAAAGAGAGAGAGAGAGATATGTGGTCGAGAGAGCTAGAGAGTGAATGAAGAGAGCGAGAGAGAAAGAAATGAGAAAGAGAGAGAAATGAGAGAGAGAGACATTGAGAAAGAGAGAGAGAGAGAGAGGGGAAGGCATGCAGGCAGTTTGGGGGTGGAGTAATTCAGAGAATGCAAAGCTCTGCCCTCCCTCCCTCTCTCTCTCTCTCTCCTCCCCTCTCTCTCTCTCTCCTCCCCTCCCTCTCTCTCTCTCTCTCTCTTTTCACTCCTCCTCCCGGGTGGAAATTCATCCTTCAGCTTCGGTAGCGGACATTTGTGCAGAGGACCTCGGCAGTGCGGGACTAGTCCACAAAATACAACCCCACCACCACCACCTCCACCAGCACCACCTCCAGCAGTAGTCGTGGAGGTTTGAAGGACCGACAGCAGCAGCAGCAGTAGCCGCCGAGCAGCCGCCTCTTCCTGGGTGTTTATCCGCCGCCTCGCGCCCCTGTACGCTCGCGCCTCTGCTGCCTCCGCTGCCCCGCTGCAGCGACTCCAACTGTGATTATTACCACCGCTGATGAGGAAGAGATGAGGAAGATGATGATGATGATGATGGTGTGATTTATGGTGTTTAATCATTAATCACTAAATCACATCGATTGCTTTTTTTTTTTTTTTTCTTTTTTCTACTATTCATATTTTTCTGTGGAGGATTTTTGTGGTCTGCTTCTTCCTCTATATGGTGCTTCATTATTATTATTATTATTATTATTATTATTATTATTAGGGTGTTTTTGTTGGTGGATTGAAACAACTTTGGAGCCGCTGGAGGAAACCTGAGCAGAGAGAGCTTTTTATTTGTCCGCTTTGACTCCGGAGAGGAAAAAAGGAGGAAAAGGAAAAAAGAGAGAAAGAAAAAAAAAGCTCCTGAGCTCTCTTCTCTCTTCTCTCTTCTCTTCTCTCCTGTCGACACCTCCGCCACCAGTCACCAGTCTCTCCCCTGCTCCTGCTTCTGGAGACGGACACGAATAAAGAAGAAGAAGGAAAGGAAAGGGAAGAGAAGGAAAGAGAAGAAGAAGAAGAAGAAGAAGAAGGGATCGGAGGATTTATCCGGTTAGAAACGGAGAAGGGATTTTAAAGCTGGAGGAGATTTGACGGTCAGTTTTTCTTTTTTTAATGAAGCTTGTTTTTTGGAGATGTGGCATTTAGTTTTATATGATAGAGCTTCTGTGTGTGTGTGTGTGTGTGTGTGTGTGTGTGTGTGTGTGTGTGTGTGTGTGTGTGTGTGTGTGTGTTAGAGGAACAACTCTCTCTATATGTGCTGAAATGTTTTCTCTGTGCAACACTCACATCAGATCAGCGCGATATTTTAGGTGCGTTTGATTATACATCCGGGAGTGCTCGGCGGGGTTTATGTGTGTGTATGTGTGTGTGTGTGTGTGTGTGTGTGTGTGTGTGTGTGTGTGTGTGTGTGTGTGTGTGTGTGTGTGCGGGGTGATTTGCAGCACAGCTCTGTGGTGGAGGGATATTTTTAGGCAATCGCTGTGTTATTAGCTGACTTGCTCGGGCTACTTATCCCAGCTACTGCTCTCTCTCTCTCTCTCTCTCTCTCTCTCTCTCTCTCTTTCTCTCTCTCTCTCCGCTCTTCTCTTCTCCTTCTCCCCCCCCACCTCCCCTCCCTCCCTCGGTGTCCGGGGGTTGTTTTTGGACAGCTGGACCCCACCAGGCTCATTCCTCTGGCTTCAAAACCGAACAGGTGCATATTTAAAGGCAGACCAGGGGGGCAAAGAGAGAGAGAGGGAGAGAGAGAGGAGAGAGAGAGAGAGAGAGAGGGAGAGAGGGAGAGAGAGAGAGGAGAAGGGCCTCTTTATAATTTGGGCTGACTGTAT
>NW_026518786.1:0-12006 GCF_027409825.1 Scomber japonicus | reverse complement strand
TCCTCTCTCTCTCTCTCTCTCTCTCTCTCTCTCTCTCTCTCTCTCTCTCTCTCTCTCACTCTCTCTCTCTCTCCCTCTCTGGGTCTCTGTCTCTCTCTTCCCCCCCCCCTCCCCTCTCTCTGGGTCTATGTCTCTCTCTCTCTCTCTCTCTCTCTCTCTCTCTCTCTCTCTCTCTCTCTCTCTCTCTCTCTCTCTCTCCCTCTCTCTCTCTCTCTCTCCCTCTCTGGATTTATGTCTCTCTCCCCCCCCCCCCCCCACCTCTCTCTCTCTGGGTCTATGTCTCTCTCTCTCTCTCTCTCTCTCTGTCTGTCTGTCTCTCTCTCTCTCTCTCTCTCTCTCTCTCTTTAGTTTATCTCTCTCTGTCTTTTCCACTTTTGTCTGACATTTCTCCATTTCTCTCTCTTTCTCTCTCTCTCTCTCTGTACACTTACTGTATCTTTCTCTTTTTTTTTCTTTTAACGCTGTCACGTCCCTGAGAGAGTACAGCATGACCGATTGGCACTTACCATAAAAATTGTTGTTCTAAATAGTCCCCGACTCCCCAAACACGGCACAGCGCGGCGCATACCAATGAAAGTTCAACGTGCATCATCAGAGAGAGAGAGAGAGAAGATGGACAACTGCAAGCCGAGCACCTATAATGATGCAGCGGCGGATGAGAGAGTGCCGTGTGCAGTAAATACCACCGATGGTTTCCAGTAAGCACGTTTGAAGTGCGGCGGCGGCGGCGGCGGCGGCGGCGGCGGCGGCGTATATGTAGAAGTCAAAGCCGCCATCAGTCAGTCAGCCTGAGAGTTAAAAGGCAAATTAATGCAAAGAGGTTTAACCCTTTATTGGGCAAATAATTATATTTGGTAACTTCTGTAAATATCCCAAAAATATCCTTCCTTCCGTCCTTCCTTCCTTCTTTCCTTCCTTCCTTCCTTCCTTTCCTTCCTCCCTGCCTTCTTCCTTCCCTTCCTCTTTTCCTTTCTCCCTTCCTTCTTTCCTTCCTCCGTCCTTCCTTCCTTCCTTCCTTTCCTTCCTTCCATCTGTTCTTCCTCCCTTCCTCCTTCTCTCCTCCCTTCCTTCTTTCCTTCCTCCATCCCCCTTTCTTCTTCCTTCCTTCCTTCTTTCTTCCCTTCCTCCCTCCCTCCTTCTCTCTTTCTTTCCTCCCTCCTACCTTCCTTCCTTCCTTCTTTCCTCCGTCCTTCATTCCTGTCCTTCCTCCCTCCTTCCTTCCTTCCATCCTTCCTTCCTTCCTCCCTTCCTTTCAATGAGTGTCCTATAAAGGTTTAAGTACAAAATGAAATTACACATTATATGAAGAATCTGATATGCTGACAAGGAGAATTAGACATTATAGATTTTAAGCCATTCTGAGCTCCAAACAACCAGTCTGTAAATTAGATGATGTGCAAAAATCAGTGACCTTGCTGTTTATTAAATATGTCAATGAAACGGCCTATTGGCATATCTGTCTGACATTTAGCGTCCTGCAAACTGCAAACTGCAAACAGAATGACAAAACGCCGTTGTGTCATTTGCACCTTATCGCCACGGTGACACATACACAACTCAACCTTCAACTTCATTAGCTACACCTGTGCAATCTAATTCAATCCAGTGCAACAACTCCGCCATAAATTATACCCTTTAAAGAAGAAGCTTATATATACACATGTTCAGTTTTTTGCTGACATTATCAGAAAGATGATAAGATGATAAGTCACCTCAGTGTTTATCATTGAGGTCATATAGTCGGTGGTGATGCTGGTGTACTGGACTGCATTGTACTGAATGGTGTTTCTATTATTTTGTACACCTCATTAACTGGAGCACAATATTAGGAACACTTTTCAATTTCATGCACTTTATTGTAAGACCAGCACCACCTACTATTACCTCAATAATAAATATTAAAGTCTGTGTAAAGTAAGAATAAATATGTGTTCTGAGTTTGACATACCACAGAAAAGTGTGTTGTTAACCACCCTGCCAAATTTGAATGATTAAAAAAAATCGCCAAATATATGAAATTAGGCTTCAAAGTTGTGTAAAAATCAGCCTCTTTCTCTGCTCCCAAACGCTGAAGCCCCGCCCCCTACCAAGTGTCACCTGTCAATCAAAGTCACCACCTCTACCAGAAACGTGGACGCTACGTCTGAGAGCTTTCTGCTGCTAACTTAGCTGCTAGCTCGGTGGCTAACTCAGAGGCTAGCTTGGCGGCTAACTCGGCTGCTAACTCAGCTAACTGGCTAACTGTAGACTGTAGTAGTAGTAGTAGTGTGCTGAATGTATTTATACCTCTACAGCAGCAGGGGCGGGTTTATGCTAATCACTAAATCCTGAACACAGAAATCTTGAAACACAGTTTGTGAAGAAGGAAGGAAGGGAGAAAGAAAGGAGGAAGGAAGGGAGAAAGAAGGAAGGTAGGAAGGAAGGAAGGTAGAAGGGAGAGAAGGAAAGGAGGGAGGGAGGAAGGAAAGAAGGAAGGTGGGAAGGTAGGAGGGAGAAAAAAGGAAAAGAGAAGGAAGGAAAGAGGGAGGAAGGAAGGATGGAGGAAGGAAGGGAGAAAGAAAGAAGGGAGGGAGGAAAGAAGGAAGGGAGGAAGGAAAGAAGGAAGGTGGGAAGGTAGGAGGGAGAGACAGGAAAAGAGAAGGAAGGAAAGAAGGACAGAGGAAAGAACAGTCAAAACGACAGGACGACAGGAGTGATAAAGAGCAGAAACAAAGTATGTGGACATGAGAGACTGAGACTTCCTTGTGTGGGTAGATAAGAGGACAGGAGGTAGAACAGGCAACACATTTTCAGTCTCAGGGGGTTCAGACTGACTAAATCCTCTCCCACTCAACCTGGATTTTTTTTTTTTTCCACTGCAGAGCTTCAAAGTAAGCAGACAAATCCTCACACTTGCTTACCAATCCTGTGTCAAAAAAGTGTCATAACCTTTGACCTGGTTTCTTCTGACAGCTAAAAATAAACTGAAACTTCACACGGCCGACACACTGGGAGGTAAAATCTCCAGTGTCTCGTCTTCTTCTTAAGATATGTGAAGTTCCTGAACAGACCCTTCTTTCTTATTCCACTCCTACTTCCTCATATTTAAACTTTTAAATCCTGTGTGGTAGTCACAACTTTTTTATACTTGATGTCTATGCACTCACACAAAGCATCTCTTACTCTCTGTATTATGTAGTGTTGTAAATCCCTCTGCTCTTTGTTTCTGTGCAGCGCTGCAGGGTCAGCAGGTTCTTTATTTGTGTCCACTTGTGCTAAAAACTTAAGGACTCAGCTGCTAGCTCGGCTGCTAACTCGGCTGCTAGCTCGGCTGCTAGCTCGGCACCTAGCTCGGCTGCTAAGCTCGGCGGCTAATTCAGCTGCAAGCACAGCTGCTAACTCGGATGCTAACTCAGCGGCTAGCTCGGCTGCTGATTCGGCTGCTAGCTCGGCTGCTAACTCGGCTGCTAGCTCAGCAGCTAACTTGGCTGCCAGCTCGGCTGCTAGCTCGACAGCTAACTCAGCTGCTAACTCGGCTGCTAGCTCGACAGCTAACTCAGCTGCGAGCTCAGTGGCTAGCTCAGCTGCCAGCTCGGCGGCTAACTCAGCTAACTGGCTAACTGTAGACTGTAGTAGTAGTAGTGTGTGCTGAATGTATTTATACCTCTACAGCAGCAGGGGCGGGTTTATGCTAATCACTAAATCCTGAACACAGAAATGTTGAAACACAGTTTGTGAAGCCTAGCTCCACAATTCAAATCTAAATGGTTGAAATGCTTTTTACACCTTTTTTAGAAATACATTTATGACCTATTTAATGTGTTTAGAAGAAAATGTCTGAATTCACTTTACACATGTGAAGTTCCTGAACAGACCCTTCTTTCTTCTTTCTTTCTTCCTCATATTTAAACTTTTAAATCCTGCTGGTAGTCACAACTTTTTATATGTCTACGCTTTAATTTCTTTCCCAGCACTCACACAAAGCATCTCTTCCTCTCTGTGTGTTATGTAGTGCTGTAAATCCCTCTGCTCTTTGTTTCTGTGCAGCGCTGCAGGGTCAGCAGGTTCTTTATTTGTGTCCACTTGTGCTAAAAACTTAAGGACTCGTGTCATTCTCAGGCTCTTTGGATGAAAGTGCTCTTCACAAAGAGGACCCTTGAAAAATGAATGAAACGTGCTTCTGTGCCACAGTCGCAGGGGGGGGAAAGCTGATGCGGGTCGATACTTTAGCGAGTTCCACCTCAGATCGTCTTCGAGTTTATGAATCGAGGACTGTCAGCCTGTAATTATACGAGTCTCATTTTGTTGCCGCGGTGACTGATTGCAGGCAGCTGGAACCATTTTTGATTCCTCAAGTGGCCTTGCTGCTGTTACATTAGAAATTGAATCTGATTTTTTTTACTTCCATGCCATTTAAATGGATTGGAAACTACTATGTGGCTTTTATTCTTTTTTCTTTGCTGGACATGAAGCCGAATTTACTCTTCACTATTTATTATATGTAAAAGATTTCTACATAGATGTCAATGACAAGCCTTCATCTGAAAGTCATCTATCTAACTAACTATCTAACTAACAGTTTAGTCAACTATAGAGTTAGTAGTGGATGTTGTTAGTAGTTAGTCGAGCTATGGTGGCTTCACACGGACAAAAAGCTGCTGTCTGCTGTGATGGTTACTAAGGGAGACGGACCTGACGCTAATCACCAAACTAGTACGTCAACATCTGGAACAAAAGTCACAGAGAGTATTTAGGGTTTCACTTTCAGCCACTAGGAGGAGCTCTATGCTTCTGTAAAGCACCTCCACATAGGTCTGGGCAATATATTGATATTATATCGAAATTGTGATGAGACCAGATATATATATCTTAGATTTAGGATATCGTAATATCGCAATATGTCATCAGTGGTTCTTTTCCTGCTTGTAAATGTTGCATTACAATACAAATATGTAATTTTCTGAACTTACCAGACTGTTGTAGCTGTTCATTTACTTACATGTGAGCTTCAATATTCAATGTATGCACCCAAAACTCAGGAGTTACACCATATGAGAACAACATGCATTAAATAAATAAAGGGCTTAAAACTAGATTTCACCACAAGGCCTCAACAATAAAGCAGAGCTTGCATTAGTAAATACATTCTTCCCTGAGAGATGCACCTTGATTTACAGCCAAACACTCCTGCTGAGTTCAGAAGAAATATTGAAGCCCACAGCAAACACCGCAGACGTGTTTCCAACGATCTGTTTCCAGAAAGATGCTTTTTGGCTGCGAGATTAATATTTATTTACTGTGGTTTTGGAAAAGAGAAGTTGTTTGCCATCTGGTTTAGGCCACAGAAAAATCCACAAGCTTCCCTCTGAGAAATCCCCCACAGACTCGTCCAGTCGGCAGAAAGATCCTGCTAATGGACGGACAGCTAAGTCGGAAGAAGGTGTCTGATATTTGCTGGATCACCGTCAATCCCTGTAATACCCAGGAAACACTGAACCAACCATTTCTGAGCTGGTGGAGAGGAGGCTTTATCTTTGTGCCAACAGGACAGGAAATCTAATAGCAGGTATAACAGAAACCTGCAGCTACGTGTGGATGTAGTTGTGGTTATTTTAAAGTTCTTTTATTTTAAACCCCTTTTCCACTGAGCTGGAGCCGGTGCTGGTTCGGAGCTAGTGCTAGAGCCAGTCCTCAGTTGGTGCGATTACGTCACTGTATAACTTAGCCTTTGAAGCACTTCCATGATTCACCAGTGAGAGACAGCGACATGGCACAAGGCATCTAGCCTGCCGGAAATGAAGAAGAAGAAGAAGACGACAGGTCTGGCACAAAAATGATAAAAAATAGTACTTTTAATCAACAAATGTTTAACGCTCTGTAAATGCCACGCTAGTCTGCTAATAAACGTTAGCCCTGCTAGCCGGCTAATAAACGTTAGCCCCGCTAGCCGGCTAATAAACGTTAGCCCCGCCCCCAGCCCGCTGACGTAATCGGTTCTTACTTTAGACCAGCAAAGAGTTGGTTCTTGCTCTGGCTCCCGTTCTGAGGCTGGGGGCTGGAGTTTTGGTGGTGGAAAAGCCTGATGCTTTTATTACCTGTTAGGAGTGTTGAATAATCATTTTCGACATAGTTTTGGTCAACAAAATTGGTTTTCCTGACAAAAATGAGACTATAGCGGAGAAAAAACTGATTTATAATGACAAAATCGAGTTGGGAAGAGATCTGACATGTAGATAAATTTAATATTTTTGATGTCCAGAAAAATCGTGTGGAGTGATAATCACTGGTAAAAATCACAGACTGTATAAAAGACATGGACGTAACATCCGTGACGTCACCCATTGGTTTGTGGACTGCTGCTCGGAAGCCAATAGTTTCTAATCTAGGCAGCGCCATCTTGAAAATTTCAGGTGCATGCTGGGAAAAATAAAAACACGGATTCTACTTATATGGGCATGAGGCGAGGCCATGGGCGGAGCGGGGAGGTTGCTATGGTTACGAGGGCTGGATCTCGAGGACATTGCTAAGGTAAATGAACAGATTGATTGACACAGTATAAAGCTTTCTGTCCTCAAATTGAAACAAAGATGTAAGAAACAGAAAAAAGAACATCTGAAGAATGTTTCCCCTCAGCTTTCAGAAACCTCATAACACTGTCACTTAATTATAGACATATGGAGGGAGCAGTGTGTGTGTGTGTGTGTGTGTGTGTGTGTGTGTGTGTGTGTGTGTGTGTGTGTGTGTGTGTGTGTGTGTGTGTGTGTGTGTCAGAGGAGAAAGAAGGGAAGGTTAGAGAGTGAGGGAAAGAAATTAGCCCTTACTCAACCTCACAGATACAGCAGACCTCCGATGACAAGCATGGACCACTGAGGCCTCGTTAAGCCTCAACCAACTCTTCTTACTGCTCAAAAGTAGAAAATATGAACTTCTATATCTGACCGTAGTGTCGTCCTCCCGGGTCGTCTTCCTTCCTTCCTTCCTCCCTCCTTCTCTCTTTCTCTCCTCCCTTCCTTCTTTCCTCTGTCCTTCTTTCCTTCCTTCCTCCCTTTCTTCTTATCTGTCCTTTTTTCCTCCCTTACTCCCTTCCTCTTTTCCATTATCCTACCTTCCTTCTTTGCTCCCTCCCTCCTACTTTCCTTCCTTCTTTCCTCCGTCCTTCCTTCCTTCCTTCCGTCTGTCCTTCCTCCATCCCTCCTTCCGTCTGTCCTTCCTCCATCCCTCCTTCCGTCTGTCCTTCCTCCATCCCTCCCTCTCACTTTCTTTCTTTCCTCCCTTCCTTATTTCCTCTGTCCTTCTTTCCTCCCCTCCTCTTTTCCTTTCTCGCTCCCTCCTACCTTCCTTCTTTCCTTCCTTCCTTCCTCCCTTCCTCTTTTCCATTCTCCCTCCTTCCTTCTTTCCTCCCTCCCTCCCTCCTACTTTCCATCCTTCTTTCTTCCGTCCTTCCTTTCCTTCATTCATTCCTTCCCTCCTTTCCTTCCTTCCTTCCTTCCTTCCTTCCATCCTTTCTTGCTCCGTCCCTCCCTCCTACCTTTCTTCCTTCCTTCTTTCCTTCATCCTTCCTCCCTCCCTTTCTTCTTTCCTTCCTTCCTTCTTCGCTTCCTCTTTTCCATTCTCCCTCCCTCCTACTTTCCTGCCTTCTTTCCTCCATCCTTCCTTACCTTCATTCTTTCCCTCCTTTCCTTCCTTCATTCTTTCCCTCCTTCCTTCCTTCCTTCCTTCCTCCTTACCTTCCTTCCATCCTTCCTTCTTTCTTTCCTTTCCTACTTTCCTTGACTGGAGGACAACAGGAGGGTTAATCCCTTCTCTCTGGCTCCTAACTCAAACTGAATGATGATTTTTATAGAATATATTTTGAGGCTCCAGCGAGTTGATGTGTTTTTAACATCAGACTGAATATATTGACTCTAATGGCCGCCGCCTGCGATGCTGAACATGCAATGAATCAAAAAAGACTTATTGATAAGGTCATCTGGTCCAAACAGACAGACAGACAGACAGACCTATACTCTGAATTAACATATCTGCACTTGAGAAGAATAAATGATGATTTCAGCATTTCAGTTTTCTTCTTCTTCTTCTTCTTCTTCTTTTTTTTTTTGCGTTTTCTGCATTTTTCACATCTATAATTAAGTCTTAAACAATCTCATTATTCCTGCAGTGGTATTTGGTGACAGTTTGTTGGGTAGTTTTTCACAGTTTATGTGACATTTAGACGTAGAGTGCTTTTTCTATGTGTTTCAGATGCAGTGCCCTTTTGCAACTCTGTCTCCTTACAAATTGAGATTATAGACTACAGCTAATTTGTTTTTGCCAAATACATTTTGGGAGGTAAAAGAGGTAAAAAGAGGTAAAAAGAGGTAAAAAGAGGACGGCAGGTAGCGTTAAGTTTGACAGAATATTCAGATTTGGTTTTAGTCATTTAGTTTTAGTCATATTTTAGTCATCTAGTGTGGATTTAGTTGACTAAAATCTGATTTCCTTATTAAAATCTAGTTTAAGTCGTGGGCCGGATCATTAAAAAGATGGAAGGAAAGAAGGAGGAAAGGAAGGACATAAGAAGGGAAGGAAGGAAAGAAGGAAGGACAAGAGTAAGGACAGATGGAAGGACGAAAGGAAAAAAGGAAGGTAGGAAGGACATAGGGTAGAAAGGAAGGAAGAATGGATGGAAGGAAAGAAGGAAGGACAGATGGATGGAAGGAAGGAAGGAAGGACAGATGGATGGAAGGAAGGAAGTAAGAAAGGGAAGAAAGAAGAAAGGGAGGAAGGACAGATGGAAGAAGGAAGAAAGGGAGGAAGGACAGATGGAAGAAGGAAGAAAGGGAGGAAGGACAGATGGAAGGAAGGAAGGACAGATGGAAGGAAAGACAGAAGGAAGAAAGGGAGGAATGAAGGAATAAAGGGAGGAAGGACAGATATAAGGACAGAAGGAAGAAAGAGAGGAAGGACAGATGGAAGGAAGGAAAAGCACACAGGAAGGAAAGTGGGCCGGATTATACCCCTCGGCGGCCTGGTTCTGGCCCTCGAGCCACATGTTTGACTCCCCTGATTTAACCCAATTGCTCCCGATGGCATCAGAGCATGAAGGCATGAGTAAAGGTTGAATGACATCATAGTATAAAACATTCAGAGTGATGGACTAGACTCAGACTCAGAAAGCTAAGATATAACTGCAGTCCACTTCTACTTCCACCTTCCTCTAAATATCCAATCAGTTCTCTGAATGACTCACAGATTGCTTTACAAACTCATTACTGACTCCTGGAGGAAGCACAATGATTGGTGTTAGGGTTCAAACCTACGATACAGATGCACTTTCAGCTGTTGTGATATGAAACATGATTTTAATTTATCTTAAAATCAAATATAAATAAAGCTGAGTTCTCACTAAAGACCACCTCAGACAATAAGCACATAATAATAACAGCAGTCAGTGCTGAGCCCACTCTCCCTGAATAATTAGATATATTAACCCTCCTGCTGTCCTCCAGGCAAGGAAGGAAGGGAGGAAGAAGGAAGGAAAGGAGGAAGGGAGGAAGAAGGAAGGAAGGAGGGAGGAAGAAGGAAGGAGGGAGGAAGGGAGAAAGAAGGAAGGAAAGGAGGGAGGAAGGAAGGGAGGACGAAGGAAGGAAAGGAGGAAGGGAGGAAGGGAGGGAGGAAGGAAGGGAGGGAGGAAGGAAGGGAGGAAAGGAGGGAGGGAGGAAGGAAGGGAGGAAGAAGGAAGGAAAGTCGCGAGGGAAGAGGGGACGAAGAAGGAAGGAAAGGAGGGAGGAAGGAAGGGAGGACGAAGGAAGGAAAGGAGGGAGGGAGGAAGATGGAAGGAAAGGAGGGAGAGAGGAAGGGAGGAAGAAGGAAGGAAGGGAGGACGAAGGAAGGAAAGGAGGAAGGAAGGGAGGACGAAGGAAGGAAAGGAGGGAGGGAGGAAGATGGAAGGAAAGGAGGGAGAGAGGAAGGGAGGAAGAAGGAAGGAAGGGAGGACGAAGGAAGGAAAGGAGGGAGGGAGGAAGATGGAAGGAAAGGAGGGAGAGAGGAAGGGAGGAAGAAGGAAGGAAGGGAGGAAGAAGGAAGGAAAAGAGGGAGGCAGGGAGAAAGGAAGGAGGGAAGAAGGGAGGAAGAAGGAAGGAAAGGAGGGGGGAGGAGGGGAAGAAGAAGGAAGGAAAGGAGGGAGGGAGGAAGGGAGAAAGATGGAAGGAAAGGAGGGAGGAAGAAGGAAGGAAGGAAGGAACAGTCAAAACAGACAGGGTCAATTTGACCCGGGAGGACGACAGGAAGCTTAAAAGGTGATGATGTTGAATGCAGATTTAATATGTCCGTAGTTTATATTATTGTTATTTAGTTAGAAGGGAGGAAAGAAGGAAGGAGGAAGGAAGGGAGGAAGGAAGGTAGGAAGGAAGGTAGGAAGTAAGGAAGTTCATAGTTTACTGTATATTGTCATTTAGTTATTGTCTATATTTCAGGTTTCAGCAGCTTCTATAGTAACAGTCTCTGCTGCTCTGCATGTCTGTCTCTCCTGGAGGACGGATCCCTGCTGTGTCTCCTCCTCAGGTCTCTTCCTTTGTTCTCAGGAGGGAGGAAGAAGGAAGGAAAGGAGGGAGGAAGAAGGAAAGGAGGGAGGAAGAAGGAACATAGGAGGGAGGGAGGGAGAAAGGAAAAGAGGAAGTAAGGAAAGAAAGAAAGTATACTACCAGTCTCTGCTGCTCTAAGGAAGGATCCCTGCTGTGTTTCCTCCTCAGGTCTCTTCCTTTGTTCTCAGGAGGGAGGGAGGGAGAAAGAAGGAAGGAAGGAAAGGAGGGAGGAAGAAGGAACATAGGAGGGAGGGAGGGAGAAAGGAAAAGAGGAAGTAAGGAATGAAGGACAGAGGAAAGAAAGAAAGAAAGAAAGAGAGAAGCAGGGAGGGAGGAAGAACAGACGGAAGAAAGATGGAAGGAAGGAAGGAAGGAAGGAAGGAAGGAAGGAAGGAGGGAAGTTCATAGTTTGCTTTATATTGTCATTTAGTTATAGTCTATAGTTCAGGTTTCAGCAGCTTCTATAGTAACAGTCTCTCCTGGAGGACGGCTCCCTGCTGTGTCTCCTCCTCAGGTCTCTTCCTTTGTTCTCCGTTAAAGTTTTCTTCTCTTAAGTGTTTTACTTGATTTGAAATAAGGACAATGCCGTATATATATATTTATATATATATTTTATTAATACAGATGGTGAAGCCCACCGAGACTTCTCTTTCTTTTTCTTTTTGTCAGTAAACTATTAGTTGTGAGATGTTGAAGTGTTCTTAAATGGACCACCGAGGACCGTTGCATCGCTTATCACTTCCACCAGCTAGAGACTCACTTCCTGTTTCTCAACGTGTTCCTCAAGGGGACGGATTAAAAGTGCAGCAGTAGCTCAGCAGGCAGGCACGTCTTCATCTGTCCATACTCTCTCCTTCTCCCTCCCTCTCTCTCTCTCTGTCTCTCTCTCTCTATCTGTGTGTGTCTCTCTCTCTATGACTCTCTCTATGTCTCTCTCTCTCTGTGTCTCTCTCTCTCTCTCTCTGTCTCTCTCTCCCTCTCTGTCTCTCTCTCTCTCTCTATGTCTCTCTATGTCTCTCTCTCTCTATGTCTCTCTCTCTCTCTCTCTCTGTCTCTCGCTCTTTCTCTTTCTCTCTCTCTCTCTCCTTCTCTCTCTACCTCTCTCTCTCTCTCTGTCTCTCGCTCTTTCTCTTTCTCTCTCTCTCTCTCTGTCTCTCTCTCCCTCTCCCTCTCCCTCTCTCTCTCTCTCTCGCTATGACTCACTCTCTCTGTCTCTCCCTCCCTCCCTCTCTCTCTCTGTCTCTCTCTCTCTCCCTCTCCCTCTCCCTCTCCCTCTCTCTCTCTCTCTCCCTCTCTGCCCCCCCCCCCCCCCCTCGCTATGACTCACTCTTCCCTCTCTCTCTCTCCTGAGATCTTCTGGAGTAAAACACTCAACTAAATCTGTATTTATAGTTTTGTTTTTTCCGTCTCAAAGACAAAAAGTTAAAGAAATAAAATAAAATAAAGTCAGACATTCTTCAAAAAC
>NW_026518785.1:0-12019 GCF_027409825.1 Scomber japonicus | reverse complement strand
CCTTCCTTCCTGCCTTCCTCCGGTCCCTTTTTCCTTTCTCCCTCCCTCGTTCCTTCTTTCCTCCCTCCCTCCCTCCCTCCCTTTCTTCCTTCCCTCCCTCCTTCCTTCTTTCTTTCCTTCCTTCCTCCCTCCCTTCTTTCCTTCCTTCCTTCCATCCATCCATCCATCCATCCATCCATCTTCTTGCCGCTTATCCAGGGTCCTGACGACTTCCAGACAGATAATAATCCCATCACTGAACATCTGACAGCCGACTGACTCTGATCATAAAGCTACTGGAACATTAGTCTGGGGGTTTTGGGGGTTTTTGGGGGTTTTGGGGTCTTTTGGGGTTTTTTTGGTCCGAGAAGATAAAAATGTGGAATCTGGGTGAGGGTCTCGTAGTGTTCACTCGGTTTTAGTCGCATGTGTTAACGCTACAATCTGGTATTAAAAAAAGTTTGCTAGTAAAATGTTTGTTACAGACAGTGAAGCATCCAAAGCTTGTGTTGGGATGATTCATATTTAACAAAGAGTGGCCCTCCCGTCTGTTTTGACTGGTCCTTCCTTCCTTCCTTCCTTCCTTCCTTCCTTCCTTCCTTCCTTCTTCCTCCCTTCCACCATTCCTCTGTCCTTCTTTCCTTCCTTCCTTCCTTCCTTCTATCCCTCCCTTCTTTCCTCCCCCCTACCCTCCTCCCTTCTTTCTTTCCTCTGTCCTTCTTTCCTTCCTCCCTCCTACCTTCCTTCCTCCTTTCTCCTTTCTCCTTTCTCCTTCCCTCCCTCCCTTCCTTCTTTCCTCCCCCCTACCTTCTTTCCCTCCCTTCTTTCCTTCTTCCCTTCCTTTTTTCCTTTCTCCCTCCCTCCTGCCTCCCTCCCTCCCTTGTTCCTTCTTTCTGCCTTCCTTCCTTCCTTCCTTCCTTCCTTCCATCCATCATTCCTCCTATCCTTCGTTCTTCCTTCCTTCCTTCCTTCCTTCCTTCCTTCCTTCCTCCCTCCCTCCCTCCCTCCCTCCTTTCCTTCCTTCTTCCTCCCTTCCATCTTTCCTTCCTTCCTTCCTTCCTTCCTTTCTTCCCTTCCTTCCCTCCAGTCATGTCAGCTTTATTCCATACGTCAGGTTTTATGTTAACGGGCCTGCTGGAGCACTGTGAGGTGAAACGTCTGGCACTCTGATAACTCCCCCCACCCCCACCCCCGTTCCCCCACCCCTCCCCCCCTCCTCCCCCCCGTCCAGCCGAGGGTTGTGTGAGGTGAATGGATGCAGAGAATTGGCTTGGGCCCATGAAGGCTGCCTGGACCGAAGCCCAATACTACGCTGCTGGATATTATAATTAGCTTCTGACGCTGGGACTTTACTCAGAGTTCACCCGGAGCTCCGAGGAGACGCTGGGAAAAGAAAAATACCTTCAGCTCCTCCACAAAAAAAAAAAAAAAGGAATCATATATTAAAAAAAAAAAGAGGAATGAAAGTTAAACCAATGACAAACTTTAAGGAGTCTTATTTCTGAAAACACTTTTTACAGTGTTGTCACGCTCCGTCCTCTGTGACATGTTGAAAGACCCCAAACTGCTTTAAAGAGGAAGAAAGTTTTATTTCTGGTTTGCTTGAGGTATTTTTTTTCCTCCCTTCCTCCCTTCCTTTTTTCAAGTTATACTTTAACCTTTTTAACTTCCTTCCTCCCTCCTTTCCTTCCTCCCTCCTTTCCTTCCTTCCTTCTTCCCCCCTCCCTCCCTCCCTCCTGTTGTCCTCAGGTCAAGGAAGGACTGAGGAAGGGAGGAAAGAAGGAAGGAATGAGGAAGTAAAGGAGTAAGGAGGGAGGGAGGGAGGAAAAGAGGAAGGACGTAAGGAGAGAAGGAAGGAAGGAAGGTAGGAAGGAAGGACCTAACCCTAACCCTTCCTCCCTCTTTTCCTTTCTCCCTCCCTCCCATCCTTCCTTCCTCCTTTCCTTCCTTCCTCCCTCCTACCTTCCTTCTTTCCTTCTCCCTTCCTTCCTCCCTCCTACTTTCCTTCCTTCCTCCCTACTTCTTCCCTTCCTTCTCCCTTCCTTCCTCCCTCCTTTCCTTTCTTCCTTCCTTCCCTCCTTCCTTCCTTCCTCCTTCCCCTCCTTCCTTCTTCCTCCCTACTTCTTCCCTTCCTTCTTTCCTCTGTCCTTCTTTCCTTCCATCCTCCCACCCTCCTTTCCTTCCTTCTCCCTTCCTCCCTCCTACTTTCCTTCCTTCCTCCCTCCCTCCTTCCTTCTTCCTTTGTCCCTTCCATCCTTCCTTCCTCCTTCCCCTCCTTCCTTCTTCCTCCCTACTTCTTCCCTTCCTACTTTCCTCTGTCCTTCTTTCCTTCCTTCCTCCCTCCCTCCTTCCTTCCTTATTTCCTCCATCCTTCCTCCCTCCTACCTTCCTTGTCAGATTGTTAGTGTAGAAGAAGAACACAGAGCAGAGGTTTACTCTCCTCTGAGCCGTCAGACGTGCACACACACATGATGTCTCCATTACCTCCCCACACACACACACACACACACACACACACACACACACACACACACACACACACACACACACACACACACACACACACACACACACACACACACACACACACACACACACACACACTAATACTTAAACACCACCTGCTGCTCGTGCACACTGCAGGCGGCTCGCTTCCTGTGTCACTCTGCTCTGATTGATCGCAGCGCTGCAACCAAATTACACACAAGAGCCGACCTGCAGCTACACAGTGTTTAAACCTCTTTCTCTCCTTCTTCCCTCTTTCTTTGCTCCCTCCTCCCTCCATACTTCTTTCCTCACTTCCTTCCTTCCTCCCTCTTTCTTTGCTCCCTCCTCCTCCCATACTTCCTTCCTTCCTCCTTCTTTCTTTGCTCCCTCCTCCCTCCATACTTCCTTCCTTCCTCCAGTCCTTCTTTCCTCCCTTCCTCCCTTCCTTCCTCCTTTCATTCCTCCCTGCCTTCTCTCCTTACTTCCTTCCTCCTTTCGTTCCTCCCTGCTGTCTCTCCTTCCTTCCTTCCTCTTTTCCTCCCTCCCTCCTTACTCCTTTCCTTTCCTTTCCTTTCTTTTCCTTTCCTTTCCTTTCCTTTCCTTTCCTTTCCTTTCCTTCCTTCCTTCCTTCCTTCTCTCCTTACTTCCTTCCTCTTTTCCTCCCTCCCTCCTTACTCTTTCCTTTTCTTCCTTCCTCTTTTCCTCCCTCCCTCCTTACTCTTTTACTTCCTTCCTTCCTTCCTCCCTTCCTTCTTTCCTCACTCCCTTCCTTTTTTCCTACCTCCCTCCCTCCTCCATTGCACCTTTCCTTACTCCCTTCCTTCTCTCCTTCCTTCCTTCATCTTTCTTTGCTCCTTCCTCCTTCCTTCCTTCCTTCCTTCCCTCCTTTCCTTCCTTCCTTCCTTCCTCTTTTCCTCCCTCCCTCCTTTCATACTTCTTTCCTCACTTCCGTCCTTCTTTCTCTCCTTACTTTCTTCCTCTTTTCCTCCCTCCCTCTTTCCTCTATTGCACCTTTCCTTCCTCCCTTCCTTCTTAACTCACTTCCTTCCTTCCTTCCTTCCTCTTTTCCTCCCTCCCTCCTCACTCCTTTCCTTCCTTCCTTCCTTCCTCATTCCTCCATTCCTTCGTTCCTCCTGTCCTTCCTTTCCTTAAACCTCCTGAATATTATTTGTTTGGTTGTAATGAGACGAGAGGAGGGATGACGATGACATCACCGTTACTATCGGAGGAATGTTATTAATGGATTAGTTTTATTACTGGAACCGGTTTGATGTGGGAGCTGAGTTACGAGCAGCTGACACATCTGACAGAGCTGACCAGCTTAATGGCTTATTGAGCATTCGGGGGGGGGGTCTCTGGTTCTGGGCTCAGTTAGAGGTTAATGGACTCGCTGCTGGTGGTGATGTGGTTGATTGAGATGAGCCAATCTGAGCCTGAGCATCCTGAGCAGCTCTACCTGTGTGTGTGTGTGTGTGTGTGTGTGTGTGTGTGGATGAAATCAAGGTTACAGCAGTGTGGATGACGTAGATTCATAAAATACACAGATAGTCTGAACCTGATGATGCTACAGTTTGTATTTATGGGTTAAACTGTCGGTTATCTTCTTAGTTAAACTATTACTGTAAAAAAAAAAAAAAAAAGGAAATATAAAATAAGTGTACAAGTCATGCTGGGAAAAATCCTTTTCTATTCTAAGGAAGGGAGGAAAGAAGGAAGGAATGAGGGAGGAAGGAGGGAGGGAGAAAAAGAGGATTGTCGTAAGGAGGGAAGGAAGGTAGGAAGGAAGGAAATAGGGAAGGGAGGAAGGAAGAGAGGAAGGAAGGAAAGGACAGAATGAAGGAATGAGGAACTAAAGGAGTAAGGAGGGAGGGAGGAAAAGAGGAAGAAAGTAAGGAGAGAAGGAAGGAAGGAAGTAAAGAAAGGAGGAAAGAAGGACCTAACCCTAACCCTTCCTCCCTCTTTTCCATTCCCCCTCCCTCCTTCCTTCCCTCCCTCCCTCCTTTCCTTCCTTCTTTCTTCCTCCCTTCCTTCCTTTCCTTTCTCCCTTCCTCTCTTTCCTTTCTCCCTTCCTTCTTTCCTTTCCTCCCTCCTTTCCTTTCCTCCCTCCTTTCCTTCATTCTTCCTCCCTCCCTTTCCTTCCTTCTTCCTCCCTTCCCTCCCTTCCTTTCCTTCCTTCTTTCCTCCCTCCTACCTTTCCTTCCTTCCTTCCTTCCTCTTTTCCTCCCTCCCTCCTTACTCCTTTCCTTTCCTTCCTTCCTCATTCCTTCTTTCCTCACTTCCTTCCTTCCTCCCTTCCTTCTCTCGTTACTTCCTTCCTCTTTTCCTCCCTCCCTCCCTCCCTCCCTCCCTCCCTCCTTACTCCTTTACTTCCTCATTTACAATTTACAACCTTCATTTTTTTTTTATATATGATGGGAATCAAATCTTGACAGACAAAGCCCACGGTTGCCATGGATACCAAATGCATTTCAGACCTGTCAAGTGTCAGGCGTCGGCCACAGCTCAATAAAAGCTGCTCGTCTGTAAATACTAAAAACATCACAGCGACTGGTGTCTGAAATACTTCTGATCAACACACTGAATCAGCACACACACACACACACACACACACACACACCTCCTACCTTCTTTCCTTTCTCCCTCCTACCTTCCTTCCTTCCTTCTTTCCTCCCTCCCTCCCTCCTACCTTCCTTCCTCCCTTTTTCCTCCCTTCCTTCCTCTTTTACTTTCACCCTCCCTCCTTCCTTCCTTCCTCCCTTCCTTCTTTCCCTTCCTTCCTTCCTTCATTCGTTCATTCCTTCCTTCCTTCCTTCATTCCTTCCTTAAGTCTGTCCTTCCTTCCTTCCTTCTTTCCTTCCTTCCTTCCTTCCCCCCTTCCTTCTTTCCTTCCTCCCTTCCTCCCTTCCTTCCTTCCGTCCTTCTTCCCTTCCTTCCAGCACACACACACACACACATGCACACACACACACACACACACACACACACACACACCTGCCAACCCTTTCATCTCTTTTTATATCTCTCTCTCTCTACAGCTCATCTATTTCTATTTTCATTAGCTGCAGACACACACACACACACACACACACACACACACACACACACACACACACACACACACACACACACACACACACACACACACACACGCGGCTGTTTATAGGATATTATCTTTCACATGGTTATCTTTATATTTATTGTTGTAGTTGGAGCTCGTGGTGTGGACGGCTCTTTACACACCTCTAACTTCTCTCTGTAGTTTATGATGCTGTCACTGTCAGAGTTTATCTGTTCAATAGTGAGGTATGATTCCTTACAGCTCATCGTCACTTCTTCAAATGTCTTCTTTTTTTAATCTTCTCAACAGTGTAAAGTCCTATAATTTAAAGTTTACGAAGGAGGGAGGAAGGGAAGGAAGGAAGGTAGGAGGGAGGAAAGGAAGGAAAGGACGGAAGGAATGATGGAAGGTAGGATGGAAAGAAGGAAGGGAAGGAAGGAAAGGAAGGAAAGGACTAAGGAGAGATGGAAGGAATGATGGAAGCGAGTGAAGGAAGGAAGGAAGGAAGGAAAGGATGAAGAAAGGCAGGAAGGAATGATGGAAAGGAGGAAGGAAGGAAGGATGGAAGGGAGGAAGGAAGGAAGGATGGAAGGTAGGAAAGGAGGAAGGAAGGAAGGAAGGAAGGAAGGAAGAAGAAAGGCAGGAAGGAAAGGATGGAAGGAATGAAGGAATGATGAAAGGGAGGAAGGAAAGGAGGAAGGAAATGAGGAAGGAAGGAAAAGAGGAAGGATGGAAGGGAGGAAGAACAAAGGAAGGAAAAAAGAGAAAGAAAAAAGAGAGAGAAGGAGGGAGGAAAGAAGGAAGGGAGGAAGAAATGAATGATGGAAGGGAGGAAGAACAAAGGAAAGGAGGATAAAAGAAGGAAAGGAGGGAGGAAGGATGGAGGGAGGGAGGAAGGAAGGAAGGATGGAAGGAAGGAACAGTCAAAACAGAACTCTTCATCTCCTGCTCAGGATCAGATTTAAACTCCGCTGTGAAATGCATGCTGGGAAATTACTTTTAATGGTAAACACAACCTTGTCCTTTTATAAGCAGTGGTCTTCCTGTGTGTGTGTGTGTGTGTGTGTGTGTGTGTGTGTGTGTATGTGTGTGTGTGTGTTTGCCCCTGCAGCCCGCTCCCCTGCCAGCTGTGGCTCTCTTATATAACGTGTGTAGTTGTGTAGTTGTGTAGTTGTGTAGTGTGTAGTTGTGTAGGTTTATTGGCTCTGCAGCAGTCGGACATCTCCGGCTCTGCAGAGACATCACACAGAATCTGAGCAGCACTGAAATCTGTCCTCTGCTAATGGTCCAGGTTATACTACACACACTAAACTCTCTGTGTGTGTGTGTGTGTGGTGCTTTCCTTTTTTTAACCCTCCTGTTGTCCTCGAGTCAAGGAAGGAAGGATGGAAGGAAGGAAAGGAGGAAGGAAGGATGGAAGAAAGAAAAGGCGAGAGGAAGGGAAGGAAGGAAAGGAAGGATTGAAGCAAAGGAAAGAAGAAAGGAAGGGAGGGAGAAGGAAGGAAATGAGGAAGGAATGATGGAAGGGAGGAAGAACAAAGGAAAGGAGGAGGGAGGGAGGAAGGAAGGAAGAAGGAAGGAAAGCAAGGATGGAAGGGAGAAAGAATGAGGAAAGGGGAAGGTAGGAGGGAGGAAGGAAAGAAAGAGAGAAGGAGGGAGAAAGGAAGGAAGGAAGGAAGGAAGGAAAGAAAGAGAGAAGGAGGAAGGAAGGAAGGAAAGAAAGAGAGAAGGAGGAAGGAAGGAAGGAAAGAAAGAGAGAAGGAGGAAGGATGGAAGAAAGGAACAGTAAAACAGACCCAGGAGAAGGACACAAAGGTTAAAGAAAGAAAGAAAGGATCAGGTGTGTGTGTGAGATGATGGGGTCAGGACTCACATGAGAGAAGGACGAAGGAAGGAAGGAAGGAAAGGAGAAATGAAGGAAGGAAGAAAAGGAAGGAACAGTGAAACAGACCCAGGAGAAAGGTTAAAGAAAGAAAGAGAGAAAGAAGGGATCAGGTGTGTGTGTGAGATGATGGGGTCAGGACTCACATGTCTGTTAAATAAAGGGAAGAAGAAGAAGAAGAAGAAGAAGAAGAAGAAGCTCTGATGTTCTGACCTTCCTTCACTTCCTCCACTTTAACTTTACCTTTAACTGAACTCTAAAGAGAAGAGTTAAAAAAAGAAAAAGAGAGAAAGATAAAGAGAAAGAGATAAAGATAAAGGTCACATGTGAACACAGTTTATAATCCTAGTTAACGTGATGTTTGAGGAGCTGCAGACTCTTTACTAAAGCTTTACATCTGTAGATTTTTAAACTTCCTGTCGTCTTCCCGTCTGTTTGGACTGTTCCTTCTTTCCTCCCTCCCTTCCTTCCGTCTGTCCTTCATCCCTCCCCTTTCTTCCGTCCTTCCCTTCCTTCTTACTCCCTTCCCTCCTTCCTTCCTCCCTCCTTTCCTTCACTCTTCCTCCTGTCCTTCATTCTTCCTCCATCCCCCTTCCTTCCCTCTTTTCCTTCCTTCCTTTCTCCTTTCCTTCCTCCCTTCCTCCTTTCCTTCCTTCCCTCCTTCCTTCCTTCCCTCCTTCTGTCCTTCCTCCATCCCCCTGTCTTCCCTCCTTTCTTCCTTGGAGGAAGGAAAGAAGGAAGGAAGGAAGGATCCTTTCTTCTTTCCTTCCTTCCTTCCTTCCCTCCTTTCTTTCCTTCCTCCTTTCTCCCTTTCTTCCTTCCTTCCCTCCTTTCCTTCCTTCTTCCTCCCTTCCTTCCTCCTCTCTTCCTTCCTTCCTTTCCTCCTTTCTCCTTTCCTTCCTCATTTCCTTCCATCCTCCTCTCTTCCTTCTTCCCTCCTTTCCTCCTCTCTATCAAAGTATAGACCTACCACAAGCTTCAATTCTACCAATCTAAGGCACATATACATTTAAACAACCACCTTAACCATCCTAACAGGAAGTTAAAGAGTCTGTATTTCCTGTTTAAGGGTTAGATGTAATTCAGGTGTGAAGTGAAAACAGTCAGGAACATGACGGGTCGGGAGAACATGACGGGTCGGGAGAACGTGACGGGTCGGGGAAACATGACGGGTCGGGAGAACATGACGGGTCGGGAGAACATGACGGGTCGGGAGAACATGACGGGTCGGGGTCGGGAGAACATGACGGGTCCGGGGAACATGACGGGTCGGGAGAACATGACGGGTCGGGAGAACATGACGGGTCGGGGGAACATGACGGGTCGGGGGAACATGACGGGTCGGGAGAACATGACGGGTCGGGGGAACATGACGGGTCGGGGTCGGGAGAACATGACGGGTCGGGAGAACATGACGGGTCGGGGGAACATGACGGGTCGGGAGAACATGACGGGTCGGGGGGAACATGACGGGTCGGGAGAACATGACGGGTCGGGAGAACATGACGGGTCGGGAGAACATGACGGGTCGGGAGAACATGACGGGTCGGGAGAACATGACGGGTCGGGGGAACATGACGGGTCGGGAGAACATGACGGGTCGGGGGAACATGACGGGTCGGGAGAACATGACGGGTCGGGGGGAACATGACGGGTCGGGAGAACATGACGGGTCGGGGGAACATGACGGGTCGGGGTCGGGAGAACATGACGGGTCGGGGGAACATGACGGGTCGGGGTCGGGAGAACATGACGGGTCGGGGGAACATGACGGGTCGGGAGAACATGACGGGTCGGGGGGAACATGACGGGTCGGGGGAACATGACGGGTCGGGGGAACATGACGGGTCGGGAGAACATGACGGGTCGGGAGAACATGACGGGTCGGGGGGGAACATGACGGGTCGGGGGAACATGACGGGTCGGGAGAACATGACGGGTCGGGGGAACATGACGGGTCGGGGTCGGGGGAACATGACGGGTCGGGAGAACATGACGGGTCGGGAGAACATGACGGGTCGGGAGAACACGACGGGTCGGGGGGAACACGACGGGTCGGGGGAACACGACGGGTCGGGGGAACATGGCGGGTCGGGGGAACACGACGGGTCGGGGGAACACGACGGGTCGGGGGGAACATGGCGGGTCGGGAGAACAGGAGAAACTAACTGAGACATACTACAGCCGGAGGAACACCAGACAGCTGAGTGTGGGAGCAGCGACGGAGCTTCATCTCAGATTTCAGACATAATGCTGCTAAGTACTGACACATATGGTGCAGGACTCCCTTCCTCCCTCCCTCCCTCCCTCCCTCCCTTACTTCCTCCCTCCTTTTCTTCATTCCATCCATCCTCTCTCCCTCCCTTACTTCCTCCCTCCTTTTCTTCATTCCATCCATCCCTTCTCCCTCCCTTCCTTCCTCCCTTCTATCCTTCCTCCCTCCCTTACTTCCTCTCTCCTTTTCGTCCTTCCTTCCTTCCTTCCTTCCTTCAATCCTCCCTCCCTTCCATCCTTCCTTCCTCCCTCCTATCTTCCTTCAATCCTCCCTTCCATCCATCCTCCCTCTCTCCCTCCCTTCCTCCCTTCCATCCTTCCTTCCTCCCTTCCTTCCTTCCTTCAATCCTCCCTCCCTCCCTTACTTCCTCCCTCCTTTTCTTCCTTCCGTCCTTCCTCCCTCCCTCCCTCCCTCCTCCCTCCCTCCCTCCCTCCTCCCTCCCTCCCTTCCTCCCTTCCTTCAATCCTCCCTTCCATCCATCCTCCCTCTCTCCCTCCCTTCCTTCCATCCTTCCTTCCTCCCTCCCTTCCTTCCTCCTCCCTCCCTTCCTTCCTTCCTTCAATCCTCCCTCCTTCCCTTACTTCCTCCCTCCTTTTCTTCCTTCCTTCCTTCCTTCCTCCCTCCCTCCCTCCCTTCCTTCAATCCTCCCTCCCATCCTTCCTCTCTCTCTCCCTCCCTCCCTCCCTCCCTCCCTCCCTCCCTCCCTCCCTTCCTCCCTTCCATCCTTCCTCCCTCCCTCCCTTCCTCCCTTTCAGCCATAATGCTGTAAAGTAGTGCCACATATGTTGTAGGACTAGCGGACCTCCAGCCCGGTCCATGTCTGGTTATACTAGGATTCAGTATTTCAGTTTTAATACATTCCCCACGCCGCCTCATTCTCTAATAACCTTTCATCTCCCTTCCGTCCTCCCTCCCTCCCTCCCTCCCTCCCTCCCTCCCTCCCTCCCTCCCTCCTTTTCTTCCTTTCATCCTTCCTCCCTCTCTCCTTTTCTTCCTTCCATCCTTACTCCCTCCCTTCCTTCAATCCTGCCTTCCATCCTTCCTTCCTCCCTCCCTCCCTTCCTTCCTTCCTCCCTTCCTTCCTTCCTTCCTCCCTCTCTCCCTCCCTTCCTCCCTCCCTTCCATCCTTCCTTCCTCCCTCCCTTCAATCCTCCCTTCCATCCATCCTCCCTCCCTTCCTTCCTTCAATCCTCCCTTCCTTCCATCCTCCCTCCCTTCCTTCCTTCCTCCAATCCTCCATTCCATCCTCCCTCCCTCCCTTCAATCCTCCCTCCCTCCTTTCAATCCTCCCTCCCTCCCTTCCATCCTTCCTCCCTCCCTCCCTTCCTCTCTTTCAGCCATAATGCTGCTAAGTAGTGCCACATATGTCTCAGGACTAGCGGACCTCCAGCCCGGTCCATGTCTGGTTATACTAGGATTCACTATTTCAGTTTTAATACATTCCCCGTGCGGTCTCATTCTCTAATAACCTTTCATCTCCCTGAAGAGGGGATGTGATTAAACGAAGATAATTAAGGATACAGCAATGACTTTTTAAGGACGTTGACGGTGCTGCAGTAAGCGGCAGATGGTGAGCTCAGCATGCAACAAAAAGACAATGCTGATTAAAAAAAAAAAAGAAAGAAAAAAACAGGGCAGAGAGAAAGAAAGAAAAAGCATTTCCTACACAGCTGTTAGAGTAACGCTTACATTTAGATTTACTTTATATAAAAATCATTCAGTAAAGAGAAGCATTTAAATACTTCCTGTCATCTGTTTTGACTGTTCCTTCTTTCCCCCCTCCCTCCCTCCCTTCCTTCCTTCCTTCAATCCTCCCTTCCATCCTTCCTCCCTCCCTTCCATCCTTCCTCCCTCCTTTCCTTCCTTCCTTCCCTCCTTTTCTTCCTTCAATCCTCCCTTCCATTCTCCCTCCCTCCTTCCCTCCCTCCCTTCCTTCAATCCTCCCTCCCTTCCTTCAATCCTTCAATCCTCCCTCCCTCGCTCCCTTCCTTCCTTCAATCCTCCCTCCCTCCCTTCCTTCAATCCTCCCTTCCATCCTTCCTCCCTCCCTTCCTTCCTCCCTCCCTTCCATCCTTCCTCCCTCCCTTCCTTCCTCCCTCCCTTCCATCCTTCCTCCCTCCTTTCCTTCCTTCCTTCCCTCCTTTTCTTCCTTCCACCCTCCATTCCTTCCTTCCCTCCTCCCTCCCTCCCTTCCTTCCTTCAATCCTCCCTTCCATCCTCCCTCCCTCCCTCGCTCCCTTCCTCCCTCCCTCCCTCCCTTCCTTCAATCCTCCCTCCCTCCCTCGCTCCCTTCCTTCCTTCAATCCTCCCTCCCTCGCTCCCTTCCTTCCTTCAATCC
>NW_026518784.1:7500-12193 GCF_027409825.1 Scomber japonicus | reverse complement strand
GTCTGCAAAGTGACAGAACCCAAAACACACCGACACACTCAGCTCGCTGCCGTGCATTCAGAGAAGAAGAAGAAGAAGAAGAAGAAGAAGAAGAAGAAGAAGAAGAAGAAGAAGAAGAAGAAGAAGAAGAGAAGAGAGAAGAAGAAGAAGAAGAAGAAGAAGAAGAAGAAGAAGAAGAAGAAGAAGAAGAAGAAGAAGAAGAAGAAGAAGAAGAAGAAGAAGAAGAAAACAGTGATGACGTCATCGGACCCTGCAGGAGAGCTGATGTCAGGAGGGTTTGTAACACGGAGAGAGAGAGCATCACTTTTTCCCCTGGTTGTGTTTTAGTTTGGAGTCACGAGATCATGTGACAGGTTCTAAACATGTGATTTATTATATTTTATATTTATATATTCTTCTGTCTGTTAGGTTTAAATCTGTGTGATAGAAAAATGATAGCAGAGCTGCAACTAAACAATTCATTTCATTATCAGTTCATCCTTTCATTTTCCATCTCTGGGTGTGTTTAACCTTCCTGTCGTCCTCCCGGGTCAAACTGACCCCATCTGTTTTGACTGTTCCTTCCTTCTTTCCTTCCTTCCTTCCTTCTGTCTGCCTGTCCTTCCTCCCTCCCTCCCTCCTTCCCTCCCTCCTTCTCTCTTTCCTTCCTTCCTTCCGTTCTTCCTCCCTCCATCCCTCCTTCTATCCTTCCTTTCTTCCTTCCTACCCTTCCTTCTTTCCTCTGTCCTTCTTTCCTTCCTTCCTTCCGTCTGTCCTTCCTCCCTCCCTTCCTTCTCCTTCCTCCCTCCTCTTCCTTCCTCCTTCCTTCCTCTTCCTCCCTTCCTTCCTTCCTCATTTCCTTCCTTCCTTCCTTCCTTCCTTCTTCCTCCCTTCCTTCCTTCTTCCTCCCTTCCTTCCTTCCTTCCTTCCTTCCTCCCTCCTCATTTCCTGCCTTCTTCCTCCCTTCCTTCCTTCCTTCCTAGCTTTATCCCTCCCTCCCTCCTTCCTCATTTCCTCCTCCTTCCTCATTTCCTTCCTTCCTTCCTTCCTTCCTCCCCTCCTTCTTCCTTCCTTCCTCCCTCCCTTCCTTCCTTCTTCCTCCCTTCCTTCTTCCTCCCTTCCTCCCTTCCTTCCTTTCTCCCTCCCTCCCTCCCTCCTCATTTCCTTCCTTCCTTCCTTCTTCCTCCCTTCCTTCCTCCCTCCCTCCCTCCCTCCCTCCTCATTTCCTTCCTTCCTTCTTCCTTCCTTCCGTCTGTCTGTCCTTCCTTCTTCCTCCCTTCCTTCCTTCCTTCCTTCCTTCCTCCTCATTTCCTTCCTTCTTCCTCCCTTCCTTCCTTCCTTTATCCCTCTCTCCCTCCTTCCTCATTTCCTCCCTCCTTCCTTTCTCCCTCCCTCCCTCCCTTTCTCCTTCCCTCCCTCCCTCCTCATTTCCTTCCTTCCTTCCTTCTTCCTCCCTTCCTTCCTTTCTCCCTCCCTCCCTCCTTCCTCATTTCCTTCCTCTCTTCCTTCTCCCTCCCTTCCTTCCTTCCTTCCTCCCTTTCTCCCTCCCTCCCTCCCTCCCTCCCTCCTCATTTCCTTCCTTCCTTCTTCCTCCCTTCCTTTCTTCCTCATTTCCTTCCTTCCTTCCTCTGCAGTTTCTGAATAAACTGATTCATTGTTTGGTTTGTAAAATGTTAGAAAATGATGAAAAACATCAAATGACTGTCAGATCTAATCACCTCACTGTCACAGACGACTAAAAGAAAGCAGAAAATATTCATAAATTAAAAATCTGGAATCAGAAACTCAAACAGGACTAATCATTGCAGCTTTAATTAAAAGTTCATGTTTAATATATTTAATGATATTAATTAAAGGATTATTTGGGAACCAGTGAGTCTTTGCTTTTTGTCATTTTGATATATTTTATTTTTATTTCCTGTGTTTAATGTTTTCTTCTTATAAAGCAAATTAAAGACTTTAATCACATGTTTGCTTCTTTAGTGTTTTATTGGTGTTCTGTTATATAAAGCAGATGTGCTATATAAATTTAAAAAAAGAAAAAGAAGCAAAACAGAATTTAAAATGCCACAAATTGGACTCAGAAACTCTGATTAAATAGAATAAATATTAAATAATAAAAACTTAATATGAATTTTCTCACATTTAAAGATCAGAGCTAGAATCCTAATCATGACCCATAAATATAAAAAGTCATATTAATATATTATAATATTTAAAATAAATATTTAAATAAGAAAAAAATCTGTTTTTTATTCCAAATGATGCCTTTTTTATATAATTTATCAATTTAAAAAACACATTTAATTCTCTTTTTGTATCATATTATAATGTGAATATCATCATTTTCTCTCCTAATATGAAAAAAATAGACTTATATTGATATTATATGACTTCTACTTTTGTCTAATTTATAATAAAATAAATAAAAGTTGTTTATGCATTATGATTTATTGCATGTTTTTCCACATAAAACCAGATTTCCTGCAGCACTCAGAGACAAAGTGGAGGATATTTCACTTTGCTGCAGATTAAATAAGAAAAAAATCAGTTTACTTCCAGCAGAAAATAAACCTGGTAATTATTATTATTATAATTATATGACTGCTGGTATAAATAGTACTTTGGTCTAATTTGAAATAAAAGAAATATAAGTTGTTTATGCATCATGACTTATTGCATGTCTTTCCACTTTAACAATGTCTAAAAAAAACTTAAAACTAAAACCAGATTTCCTGCAGCACACAGAGACAGACTGCAGGATATTTCACTTTGCTGCAGATTAAAAGAAGAAGAAGATAAAAAGAAGCATTGTACTTACAGCAGGAGAGGAGTTGTTGTAAATCGGTGGGAGCTTCTCTCTTTCCCTCTGCAGTCCTGACAGCGCAGAATGTTCTCCATCCATCCTTCTCTGCGTGGAAGAGTGGAAAAAAGTTTGTTTTTCCCCCCAAACTGGGAAAAGGCTTCAGTCCTCCTCAGCAGCCTGTGTGTTCCTGCTGCTCCTCACAGGGCTGCACATGTTTTTACCAGAGCCAGCTCCGACCCAGAGTCCTGTCCCCCCCTCCTGTCTGCTCAGTCTGCTCCGCTACGAAAAGAGAAAATCAGGGAGATTCACATCCTAAAAGAAACGGGAGTGAAATCTACCTTCGTCGGACAGACAGGTGGGCTCTGCGTTCCGTTTTACGCACACAGCCAAGAAGCGTAAACGTCTCCAAAAAAAAAAAGCAATGCGTAAAAGTTCCCGTTGGATAAACTTAAAGAGAGCGCAGGTTGTGTTTAGTTTTAAAAGAGTTTTTTAAAACACGTTGAGGTTGAGGTTGAGTTTCTATCCGCTTCTTCTTCTCCTCTTTCTGTCTCTCTCTGCGTCGTCTGTCGGGGAGGCAGCGCAGCAGCGGGCCGGCGCCATGTTTGGAGGAGGAGGAGGAGGCGCCTGGAGAGAGCTGAGCCTGGAGACAAGCAACAGCAGCAGCAGCAGCGTCACACACACACACACACACACACACACACACACACACACACACACACACACACACACACACACACACACACACACACAGACACACACACACACAGACAGAGAGAGGGAGAGAGAGAGTAAAACGTTTCACAGGAAATAGAAGTTTTGGATTCACAATAAAAGAGTAAAAACGAGTCTTGAAAGAAAAAAAAAGAAACAAACTTATTTTTAAAAAGTGATAAAAATCAAATATGGAAAAGATGGAAATAAATAATTGGATGACTGTAAATAAATAGAAGTTAATAATACTCAGTTTAAGTCATTATTATAATAAGCTCAATTTAACTGTTTATTATAATTCTTTATTCTTAAAATAATAAATACTTGACTTATCTAATAATTGACTTACTAGCTCATAATTTGGAATTAGCACAAGTATTTATATTTTATGTTATTCCTGCATTTTCTACCTTTAATTGTCTTTCTTTTTATTTATCATCGTGTGTAAACTGGCTTCTTTAAAACCACTTTTAAAAAAAAAAAAAGAAAAAAAAGGACATTTTGCAACAGAGATTTTTCAGTTTGGACACTTGAACAAACATAGCTGATATAAAGAAGGAAGGAAGGAAAGAGAGAAGGAGGGAGGGAGGAAGGACAGACAGAAGGAAGGAAGGAAGGAAGGAAGGAAGGAAGGAAGGAAGGGAGGAAGAAGGAAGGAAGGAAGGAAGGAAGGAAGGGAGAAAGGAAGGAAAGAAAGAGAGAAGGAGGGAGGGAGGAAGGAAAGAAGGGAGGAAGAAGGAAGGAAAGGCGGGAGGAAGGAAGGAAGGAAGGAAGGGAGAAAGAAGGAAGAAAGTAAGGGAGGAAAGGAAAGAAAAGAAGGAAGGGAGGTAGGAAAGGAAGGACAGAGGAAAGAAGGAAGGAAGGAAGGAAGGAAGGAAGGAAGGGGGCTGGAAAGAAAGAAAAGGAGGGAGGAAGGAAGGAAGGAGGAATGAATGAATGAATGAATGAATGAGTGAGTGAAGGAAGGAAGGAGAGACAGACAGACAGAAGGAAGGAAGAAGGAAGGAAAGGAGGGAGGAAAGGAGGGAGGAAAGGAGGAAAGGGAGGAAGGACAGACAGAAGGAAGGAAGGAAGGAAGGAAGGAAGGAAGGAAGGAAGGAACAGTCAAAACAGACAGGATCAAGAAGCAATCACGGAACAAATGGACAATATTGATGCCATTAAAATATCAACCTGATAGACAGATGAGAAGAAAAC
>NW_026518784.1:0-2500 GCF_027409825.1 Scomber japonicus | reverse complement strand
GAGTGAGTGAGTGAGTGAGTGAGTGAGTGAGTGAGTGAGTGAGTGAGTGAGTGAGTGAGTGAATGAATGAATGGATGGATGGATGGATGGATGGATGGATGGATGAATGAATGAATGAATGAATGAATGAATGAGTAAGTGAGTGAGTGAGTGAGTGAATGAATGAGTGGATGGATGGATGGATGGATGGAGGGATGAGTGAAAGAATGAATGAGTGGATGACTGAGTGAGTGAGTGAGTGAGTGAGTGAGTGAGTGAGTGAGTGAGTGGATGGATGGATGGATGGATGGATGGATGGATGGATGGATGGATGGATGAATGAATGAATGAGTGAGTGAATGAATGAATGACTGAGTGGATGGATGAATGGATGGATGGATGAATGAATGAATGGATGAGTCAGGAGACGAGTGCATAAACAGATGAATGGATGAATGGATGAATGAGTGAATCAATGGATGGATGAATGGATGAATGAATTCCTTCCTTCCTCCCTCCTTCCCTTCCTTCCTTCCTTCCTTCCTTCCTTCTGTCCCTTCTTACTTCCTTCCTTCCTTTCCTTCCTTCCATCCATCCATCCATCCTTCCTTCCTTCCTTCCTTCCTTCACATCTTCCATCCTTCCTTTCCTTCCTTCCATCCTTCCTTCCTTCCTTCCTTTCCTCCCTTCACATCTTCCATCCTTCCTGTCCTTCCTGTCTGTCCTTCCTTCACACCTTCCATCCTTCCTTCCTTCCTTCCTTCCTTCCTTCCTTCACACCTTCCATCCTTCCTTCCTTCCTAAGCACATTGAGTTGCCATTGTGTATGAAATACGCTATATAAATAAAACTGCCTTGCCTTTCCTTGCCCTCCTTCCTTCCTTCCTTCCTTCACACTTTCCATCCTTCCTTTCCTCCTTCCTTCCTTCCTTCCTTCCTTCCTTCCTTCCTTCCATCCTTCCTTCCAGTTAATATATTCTACAAAAAATCTTCTCTAAGACCCCCCATAAATAAATATAATACACTCTGTTTGCTCTCCTACAGCTTCATTAATTATTAATCAAGGAAGGAAGGAAGGATGCAAGGGAGGAAGAAGGAAAGAAGGAAGGAAGAAAGGGAGGGAGGAAGGAAGGAAAGAAGGAAGGAAGCATGGGTGGAAGGATGGAAGGGAGGAAGAGAGGAAGGTAGGAGGGAAGGAAGGAAGGAAGGAAGGAAGGAAGGAAGGAAGGAAGGAAGGAAGGAAGGAAAGAAGGACAGAGGAAGGAAGGAACAGTCAAAACAGACAGGAAGGTTAATAACTTATGGAGGAATTTATGAATATGAATCAGTGCAGAATCTAATTATGAATGAGAATATGAACAGTATGTAAGAGTTAACACCTTTGTGAAGAGAAAGAAGTGATTTTTCTTGCTGCTGAGCGTCTGACGCCTCGCTGAGTGGCACCAACGGTTAGGAGGCGAGCAGCAGCTGAGCAGACGTCGACCTGTTGGCAGAGAGGAAACTCCAGCAGTATTTATAACCCACATAAGCATCAAAAGCTGCTGACACACACAACTCACTTCCTTCCTTCCTTCCTTCCTGTCTTCTTGTCCTTTCCTTCCTTCCTTCTTTCTTTCTTTACCTTCCTTCCTTCCTTCCTTCCTTCCTTCCTTCCTTCCTTCCTACCTTCCTGTCTTCTTGTCCTTTCCTTCCTTCCTTCTTTCTTTCTTTACCTTCCTTCCTTCCTTCATTCCTTCCTGTCCTCTTTTCATTTCCTTCCTTATTTCCTCCCTTCCTTCCTTCCTGTCCTCTTGTCCTTTCCTTCCTTCCTTCCTTCTTGTCTTCTTGTCCTTTCCTTCCTTCCTGTCTTCTTGTACTTTCCTTCCTTCTTTACCTTCATTCCTTCCTGTCTTCTTTTCATTTCCTTCCTTATTTCCTCCCTTCCTTCCTTCCTGTCCTCTTGTCCTTTCCTTCCTTCCTTCCTTCTTGTCTTCTTGTCCTTTCCTTCCTTCCTGTCTTCTTGTCCTTTCCTTCCTTCTTTACCTTCCTTCCTTCCTTCTTTCTTTACCTTCCTTCCTTCCTTTCTTCCTTCATTACTTCCTTCCTTCCTTCCTTCCTGTCTTCTTGTCCTTTCCTTCCTCCTTCCTTCCTTCTTTACCTTCCTTCCTTTCTTCCTTCCTGTCTTCTTGTCCTTTCCTTCCTTCCTTCCTTCTTTCTTTACCTTCCTTCCTTCCTTCCTTCCTACCTTCCTGTCTTCTTTTCCTGTCCTTCCTTCTTTCCTCCCTTCCTTCCTTCCTGTCTTCTTGTCCTTGCCTTCCTTCCTTCTTTACCTTCCTTCCTTTCCTCCCTTCCTTCCTTGAATGAAAATGAGTTTGACACCTCTGATTTAGAGACTCCAGATGTACCCAAAGTGTGAGGCTGAAGGGACAGAGGCAGGATGGGAAAAAGAAAGAAGAAGTGAAGAGAAAGAAGAAGTGAAGAGAAAGAAGTGGATTTTTTTTCTTGCTGCTGAGTGTCTGACGCCTCGCTGAGTGGCACCAAC
>NW_026518783.1:0-10000 GCF_027409825.1 Scomber japonicus | reverse complement strand
ACTTCTTCTTTTTAACTTTTAATAGACCTTGTCTTTTTTATTTATTTACTTTTCTTATTTATTTTACTTTATTACTTTTTTTTAATATTTTTATCATTCTTATTTTCTCTAATGTATTTTATTTTAGACTCTTATTATAAATACACATCTTTTTTTTTTTTTTTTTTTACATTTTTATCATTATTTTGTCTTATTTACTTTATTGTAGATTTTTATTATAAATCCTACATTTTCTCATGCGCATTGGTCCCAAATTGGAGGACAAGAAGGAGGAGGAGAAGGAGAAGGAGGAGGAAGAGGAGGAAGAGAAGGAGCAAGAAGAGGAGGAGGAAGAGGAGGAAGAGGAGGAGAAGGAGGTGGAGGAGGAGGAAGAGGAGGAGAAGGAGGAAGAGGAGAAGGAGGAAGAAGAGGAGGAAGAAGAGGAAGAGAGGAGGAGGAGGAGGAAGAGGAGGAAGAGGAGGAAGAGGAGAAGGACGAGGAGGAAGAGGAGGAGAAGGAGGTGGAGGAGGAGGAAGAGGAAGAGGAGAAGGACGAGGAGGAGAAGAGGAAGACGAACAGGAGGAGGAGGAAGAGAGGAAGAGAAGGAGGAGGAAGAGGAGGCCAGCCAACAAAACGATGGAGAGTGAAGCCAGCACACAAACATGGAGGTTATTAGCATTAAACTGTAACAGTGTCAGCAGCCTGAAAACACACACACACACACACACACACACACACACACACACTCATTATGGGCATGTTGGCATGTGTTACCATTTCTCCCATCTGTTATAATTAAGGTGTAATAAAAACCTGTAATGATCCCTGAGGCCACGCTCATAATGAAACTGTTCTGCATCAGTAATCATGTTCACACACACACACACACACACACACACACACACACACACACACACACACACACACACACACACACACACACACACACACACACACACACACACACACACACACACACACACAGCAGCAGCATGGTTACAGTTAGGAGAAAGTGATTGTGGTTGTAGTTGATAGTAAAGTTTGAATGGTGGTGAATAAACAGACGCAGGTGACGTAGTGATCGGCTCACTTCCTGTCGCAGCTTTATCAGCATATTTAACATTTATTTAACACTATTTGGGCCAAATTTGACTCATTTTGACATTTAAAAGCCACATAAATTATATTGTTTAAGACTAAAATGTCCAAAAAATGAAATATTATTAAAATTATATGGGTTTTTTTGCACATAATAAAGGTTATTATGAAGATAGCCTCATTTAATTTCCATTTTATCACATTTAACCCTCCTGTTGTGCTCCCGGGTCAAATTGACCCATCTGTTTTGACTCTTCCTTCCTTCCCTTCTTTCCTCTCTCCCTCCTTTCCTTCCTCCTTTCCCCATCCTTTCTTCCTCCCTCCCTCCTACCTTCTTTCCTTCCTCTGTCCTTCCTTCCTCCCTTCCTTCTCTCCTCTGTCCTTCTTTCCTTCCTTCCTCCCACCCTCCTACCTTCCTTCTTTACTTACTTCTTTCCTCCGTCCTTCCTTCCTTATTTCCTTTCCTCCCTTCCTTCCTTCCTCCATCCCCCTTTCTTCCTTCCCTCCTCCCTCCCTCCCTCCCTCCCTCCTTTCCTTATTTCCTTGACTCGAACACAACAGGAGGGTTAATTATATTTAAATGTATTTTTTATTTTGCCATGTGTTGCTTTTATATCCTGTTTTGATGCATTTTATGTTTTTATGTAAAACACTTAAATGTGCTATATAAATAAATGTGCCTTTACTTTTCTGCATATTACAGCTTCACACCCATCACCCATCATCCATACCACTCTAATTACTTTAACATGGCACAATTTCTAATTCATTGGTTTATTTTGGCTTAACTAAATATATTTAGTTAAACAGCTACTATACTCTGTCTCTGTTTTGTTGTGGACATTAGAGTGAGGTCATCACCATAACCTCATTACCTCGTTTCTAGCGAGGTCGTTCACCTCACTGCAGGCGACTCTGAGCTTGTGCATATAAATCAGTAACTTCTGCCCTCATATTAAACCATTCGTGCTCTTAAATAATAATTAATGTGCACAAATTAACATGTTTAAAGGGGACGTAGTGTATTATGCTTGTTATTCATATACTATTATAATGTCCTTTATATGATTTTAGTACCAAAACTTGAGGTGAATATGTAGAAATGCTTCCTGAAAGTCAAAATCGAGGGCTTCAGTTTGATCTGGACGCTTCGTTTTCCATGTTTTTTTTCTACCATGCAGACGAGCTGATGTCAGAGTGTCACCAACGCCCATATATGGTAGTAGCCTGTTCAACAGCCTTTGTTGCTAAAGTCTGTAGCAGCCGATAACGTAATAATTTCGCCCTTTTTTTAACGTAATAAGCCGATAACATGCTTTTGACATATTGCCAGTTTAACATATTGCCAGTAATATAATGATAAATATAATAAGTTACGTTACCGGCATTATTACGTAATAAATTATCACGTTATTGGCGTGGTTAAAATAATCCTTTACACATGTTACAACTGTAGCCGATAACATAATAATATACTAAAATCACTTTATTTAAGATTTATTCATTAAATATAAAGTTTCACTATTCCATTGTATTACGTTAATGGCAAGTTATTACATTAGCAGTTTATTAAATTAAAAAGCTGGCAAAATTATAACGTTATTAGTCGTTGTTACGTTATCGGCTTATTACAGTAACAAAACTGGCAAAATTCTTACGTTAGCTGCTGTTATCACGTTAACAGTCATTATTACGTTAGCTGCTTATTACATTAGAAAACTGGCAAAATTGTTACGTTAGCAGTCATTATGACGCTAACTGCTTAAAAAACTGGCAAAATTGTTACGTTAGCTGCTGTAATTACGTTAGCTGCTTATTACAATAGAAAACTGGCAAAATTGTACGTTAGCTGCTGTAATTACGTTATCAGTTGTTAATACGTTAGCTGCTTATTATATTAAAACGGGCAAAGTTGTTAGGTTAGCTGCTGTTATTACGCTATCGGCTTATTTACATTTAAAAACTGGAACAATTATTACGTTAGCGGACGTTATTACGTTATTGGCTGGGTTACGGTTATAAGATCGTTGCTAAGGTTTTTAGCCGACCAATCAGAACAGAGTGGGAGGAGGGGGCTGGGCTTAAAGAGACAGGAGCTAAAACGGCCTGTTAATAGACAGAGGCTGAACTGAGGAGCTGCATAAAGGACCAGTAGAAGATAAATAAGGAGTTTTTATCTGGAAATCATGCAAAGATATTCCAGTAGAGACTCAGAATATGATGTTAAAGATAAGAAACAGCTTGTACCTGATCTACGTGAAGGTAAACATGCAGCTAGTGAAAGAAAGAAGGCTGTTTTCGCTGAGACGGACTGAGACCTGCAGCTTCCTTCCTTCATCAGCTCTGAACATTCAGTCACCGAATCTGATCAAAAAGTCTCCAATAAACAAACTGCTGTAGGACATTTCCTCCTAAACAGGACGTCCTGATCATGTTTCTGAGCCTGTTTCTGATCTGATGTGTTAATATTTTCCTTTATGATACCACTGCACACACACACACACACACACACACACACACACACACACACACACACACACACACGCACACACACACACACACACAGGCCAAGGTAATGTCATTGCATGCCTGCTGCAAAATCCCCACGTGAGGGTTTAGCAACGCTGCTGGCACACAGTCAATTCTGTCTACTTAAATGTGTGTGTGTGCATGACTACAGGTGTGTGTATGTGTGTGTGTGTGTGTGACTACAGGTGTGTGTGCCTATGCATGTGTGTGCATGTCTTATATTATAGAGCGCTCCCTTATTATATCACCTTATACATATTTTCCACTGTTACCTTTTTAACCCCTGCATGTCTTCTTCTGTTTGGATTATAAAAGTTATTAAATTAGGGTTTAAATGTGAGTAAGCGTCCCTCCTGGGTGTGTGTGTGTGTGTGTGTGTGTGTGTGTGTGTGTGTGTGTGACCGCATTGTTTTGTGTGTGTGTGTGTGTGGCAGGAAGAGAAAGCACACTGCAGCAGTTTGACTGAGCTCTGACTAATCTTCCTGAACAGCAGCAGAGTCACAGAGTCTCTCTAACACACCCAGACTGTGACAGATATCACAATGGAGAACTGAACCGAGCTTCACCGAGCTTCACCATCACACTACCCCCCTACCTTCCTCCCTTCCTTCTTTCCTCCGTCCTTCTTTCCTTCCTTCCTCCCTTCCTCTTTTCCTTTCACCCTCCTACCTTTCCTCCTTCCTTCCTTCCTTCTTTCCTCCTACCTCCCTTCCTCTTTTCCTTTCTCCCTCCTACCTTCCTTCCTTCTTTCCTCTGTCCTTCTTTCCTTCATTCCTCCCTTCCTCTTTTCCTTTCTCCCTCCTACATTCCTTCCTTCCTTCCTTCCTTCCTTCTTTCCTCCATCCATCCATCCTTCCTTCCTCCCTTCCTTCTTTCCTTTCCTTCCTTCTGCCTTCCTTCTTTCCTCCCTCCTTTCCTTCCTTCCTCCTTTCTTTCTTTCCTCCCACTACCTTCCTCCCTTCCTCCCTTCCTTCTTTCCTCTGTCCTTCTTTCCTTCCTTCCTCCTTTCCTCTTTTCCTTTCTCCCTCCTACCTTCCTTCCTTCTTTCCTCCTTCTTTCCTTCTTGCCTTCCTCCCTCCCTTCCTTCTTTCCTTTCCGTTCCTCCCTTCCTTCTTTCCTTTCCTTTCCGCTCCTCCCTTCCTTCTTTCCTTTCCTTCCTTCTTCCTCCCTCCGCCAACACTCTCTATCGGCTGGCAGCAACTTCAATATCATCACAGTTTTTTATGACATCATTCCAGTGAATCAATAAAGTATCATGCAGGGTTTTTTTTTTTTATGCCTCGGAGCTTGTAAATGTTTACAACCAGCCGGCGTTCCTGAAGCAGAAATTTTAAAGATACTCCACTGTCCTGTTTCCCAACATCTGAGCGTGTCATCACTCATTAAAGCAGCAGTTTTATCACATTTAAAGCCTCCAGCAGCTACTGTGGCTTTACTACGTCTGCTGGCTGTTGGCCTCGTTAGCTGTGAATGTTAAACGTCTTAAACCAGAGACCAGAGTATCTGCACTAGACTTCTCTCTTTAAGGATAAAACCATTGTTGCCACAAAAGAAAACTACAAATTAGACTAGTGTACAGACAGGTATGAGTTTTACGTATTTATTCTGTGTAAAGCTTTTCTCCTCTGTCATAACAAGATAAATGTCTTGTATTGTGGTGGAGGAAGTATTTCAGTCCCTTACTTGTGTAATAATCATAGACTGTATAAAAGAAATGGACGTAACGTCCGTGACATCACCCATTGGTTTGTGGACTGCTGCTCGGAAGCCAATAGTTTCTAATCTAGGCAGCGCCATCTTGAAAATTTCAGGTGCATGCTGGGAAAAATAAAAACACGGATTCTACTTATATGGGCATGAGGCGGAGCCATGGGCGGAGCGGGGAGGTTGCTATGGTTGCGAGGGCTGGATCTCGAGGACATTGGTCAATCAACCTGTCAATCAGGATGTAGCCACGCCCTAATGCATACCCTGCTTTATCATCACATATAAAATCAGGGAGGCCAAAATGTTCCAAATGAACATCATACTGCATTGAAGAAGGCTTTAAACTAGCGATTGAGACCATAAACACATTTTGAAAACGTTTACTGAGGTTAGAAATCAAGTGAGAAGTTGGTGAATTCTCCATTGACTTGTATAGAGACGGTCGCCCCCTGGTGGCCTTTTGATAGAATGCAGCTCTAAGTTACTTCCTGGTTGGCCTCATTTCAGAGGACCAGAATTCATTTCAGTAATAGTTTGCATTACTATGTTGTAAGGTTTTCACGTACTCAATGCAGAAAAGTGTCACATCCCAGCCAGCGTGTCCATGTGGGCCCAATATCGGTTACATTTGGGCTGCAATATTGGGGCCCATGTGGGTTTGTGATACAGCAAACGCGCCTTAACAATACAACTTTATGTCATCTGGCAAGACGCTATATGGTCCAATCACATTCCTCGTAAATGAATCTGAAGTGAACATTGTGTTCTACTGTTTACCTGGAGAACATAAAACAGTCGCTGCAGCCGTGGTCCACGATGTGTTTACCCATCTGGGCTTCTAGTGGGTTCAGACTGGGTTTCAGGTGGGGCCCAACTGGGTGAGTTAAACAATATGGGGTCCATACGATTTGGCCTGTTTATGCTCGTGCCTGCTGAGCCCCCTTACATCCCCATGTGGGCTTCACATGGTGGTAAATGGTAAATACTGTACTTATATAGCTCTTCTCTAGTCGTTATGACCACTCAAAGCACTTTTGCACTACATGTTTCATTCATTGAGTTGCCATTGTGTATGAAATGCGCTATATAAATAAAACTGCCTTGCCTTGCTTTCATTCACACACATTCATACACTGATGGCAGGAACGACCACACAACCTGCTCATCAGAGGGAAACTAGCCATTAATACACCTTCATATATCGTTGACACGGCAACGGGAGCAATTTGGGGTCTTGCCCAAGAATACAACGACATATGGACTTCAGGAGCCGGGAATTGACCCGCCAATCTTCTTTTTTCTTTTTTTTTTTTTTACTTACAACTAAGCGACTGGGGCCCATGTTACTGAAACAATATGGGGCCCATAATGCAATCTGCCCTGTTTAACCCCCTTACATCCCCATGTGGGCTTCACATGTTACTGAAACCATGTGGGACCCAAAACATTTGCACATTTCAAGCCCACGTAGTCCACATTTAACCCACATGGACATGCTGGCTGGGAAGTGACTGCTGTACTCAGACATATGGATTCATTGTCTAGAACCAGAAACAGGCTCAAGCATCCCAATGAAGGCTTCTCTAAAACTTCCATGCATCAAAAGTGTAACAGCACTGAGTGTCTGATTCATGGTTTACTGTCTTTATGTGACTGAGTTTAGAGAAAGTTAGAGTTCTTGCATGACTGCTTGTGTATGAAGGGAAAAACAAAGAGTTGACAGGATATCTGCACATGTTTAACCTTTGTGTCGTCCTCCCGGGTCAAATTGACCCCATCTGTTTTGACTTGTTCCTTCCTTCCTTCTTTCCTTCTTTCCTTCCTCCCTCCCTCCTTTCCTTCCTTACCTCCTTCTCTCTTTCTTCCCTCCCTTCTTTCCTTCCTTCTTCCCCCCTTTCCTTCCTTCTTCCCTCCTTCCTTCCTTCTTTCCTTCCTCCCCCCTCCTTCCTTTCTCCCCCCTTTCCTTCCCTCCTTTCGTTCCTTCTACCTTTCTCCCTCCTTCCTTCCTTTCCTTCCTCCCTCCTTCCTCCCCCCTTTCCTTCCTTCTTCCCTCCTTGCTTCCTGCCCCTTTCCTTCTCTCCTTTCCTTCCTTCCTCCCCCCTTCCCTTCATCCCTCCTTTCCTTTCTTCTTCCCTCCTTCCTCCCTCCCTCCCTCCTTCCTTCCTCCCCCCTTTCCTTCATCCCTCCTTTTCCTTCCTTCCTCCCTCCCTCCTTCCTCCTTCCTCCCCCCTTTCCTTCCCTCCTTTTAACACCTTAACTCCTACAATCCGTTAACACTGGATGACTCAATGAAACACAATGTACAGTCAGGTTGAAGTTACAGATTAATGCATTTTAAAGACGTCCTCATAAAACTATCACACAGACGGGATTTTATGACTCTGGATTATTATTATTATCACCACGGCAGCAGCAGCAGAGACTGTTTTATGTTCTCCAGGTAAACAGCAGAACACGACGTTCACCTCGCTGTCATTTACGAGGAATGTGAGATAGAGCGATGCATGGATGTGATTGGACCACGCAGACATTAAGGCGTGTGTGTTGTGTCATCGCCTAAACACAGATGAATGACGAGCTGCAGGCAATGTTGGAAATAACTCAGTATGTAAAGAATGATTTCACAGATATTTGGCATAAATGTAATCTGATGATTCATCTAGAAAGTGTTTTTTTATTTAGTCTCTATAAAATTCAGATCACAATAACTGGTGTGTAACTGGTGTGAAGCTGGTGTGTAGCTGGTGTATAAATGGTGTGAAGCTGGTGTGTAACTGGTGTGAAGCTGGTGTGTAGCTGGTGTATAAATGGTGTGAAGCTGGTGTATAAGTGGTGTGAAGCTGGTGTGTAGCTGGTGTATAAATGGTGTGAAGCTGGTGTGTAGCTGGTGTGTAACTGGTGTGAAGCTGGTGTATAAGTGGTGTGAAGCTGGTGTGTAGCTGGTGTATAAGTGGAGTGAAGCTGGTGTATAAGTGGTGTGTAGCCAGTGTGTAGCTGGTGTATAAGTGGAGTGAAGCTCGGATGAAGCTGGTGTATAAGTGGAATATGACAGGTGTGTAGCTGGTGTGAAGCTGGTGTGTTATTGGTGTGACGCTGGTGTGACGCTGGTGTGAAGCTGGTGTGAAGCTGGTGTGAAGCTGGTGCTACTACAGTAATTAAAGTAGACTAGCTACTACAGTAATTACGGTAGACTAGCCACTACAGTAATTACGGTAGACTAGCTACTAGTCATTACGGTAGACTAGCTACTACAGTAATTACAGTAGACAAGCTACTACAGTAATTACGGTAGACTAGCTACTACAGTAATTACGGTAGACTAGCTACTACAGTAATTACGGTAGACTAGCTGCTACAGTAATTACGGTAGACTAGCTGCTACAGTAATTACGGTAGACTAGCCACTACAGTAATTACGGTAGACTAACTACTACAGTAATTACGGTAGACTAGCTACTACAGTAATTACGGTAGACTAGCTACTACAGTAATTACGGAAGACTAGCTACTACAGTAATTACAGTAGACTAGCTACTACAGTAATTACAGTAGACTACCTACTACAGTAATTACGGTAGACTAGCTACTGCAGTAATTACGGAAGACTAGCTACTACAGTAATTACAGTAGACTACCTACCACAGTAATTACAGTAGACTAGCTACTGCAGTAATTACGGTAGACTAGCTACTACAGTAATGACGGTAGACTAGCTACTACAGTAATGACGGTAGACTAGCTACTACAGTAATTACGGTAGACTAGCTACTACAGTAATTACAGTAGACTAGCTATTACGGTAGACTAGCTACTACAGTAATTACAGTAGACTAACTATTACAGTAGACTAGCTACTACAGTAATTACGGTAGACAAACTACTACAGTAATTACAGTAGACTAGCTACTACAGTAATTACGGTAGACGAGCTACTGCAGTAATTACGGTAGACTAGCTACTACAGTAATTACAGTAGACTAAAGGCTCTCGTTCGGATTTGATTGGGCTGCCGTAATTGCTGTATTAACAGTGCAACTTCATTTTAAAAAGGCAGATTTCTCTCCCAGAGCTCCGCTGCTGTAACGCTCCCGGTGTGAGCTGGTATGAAGCTGGTGTGTAGCTGGTGTGTAGCTGGTGTGTAGCTGGTGTGTAGCTGGTGTGTAACTGGTGTGTAGCTGGTGTGTAGCTGGTGTGTAGCTGGTGTGTAGCTGGTGTGTAACTGGTGTGTAGCTGGTGTGTAGCTGGTGTGTAGCTGGTGTGTAGCTGGTGTGTAGCTGGTGTGTAATCAGTTCGCAGAGCGTCTGAACTAAATAAAAAGCTCTGTGCTTTTCACTGATCGCCTCTTTAATTCCCTCGAGGATTAAACTGATATCTGAACTTGAATGCTTTAATCCCGGGCGTGTTCCTGCCCTGTGTGTGTGTGTGTGTGTGTGTGTGTGTGTGGTATAATCACACACACACACACACACACACTTCAGCTCAGTCACATCTGCAGACCCAGATTACTTCTGATGGAAAAAGAAAGTAATAACGTGAAGAAAGCAGGGCAGTGTTTGCAGAAGAGAAGAGAGGGAATAAAAAGAGAGAAAGGAAGAGCAGACCAGCTGTTACAATACCTGTACACAAACCATCACTCTATCCATCTATCACTTTATCCATCTATCTATCTATCCATCCATCCATCTAT
>NW_026518782.1:0-12694 GCF_027409825.1 Scomber japonicus | reverse complement strand
CTTCCTTCCTTCTTTCCTCCGTCCTTCCTTCCTTTCCTTCCTCCCTCCTTCCTTCCCTTACTTCCTCCCTTCAATCCTTCCGTCCTTCCATCTTTCCTTCCTTCCATCATTCCTTCCCTCTTTCCTTCCCCTCCTTCCTCCCTTCAATCCTTCCGTCCTTCCATCTTTCCTTCCTTCCATCATTCCTTCCCTCTTTCCTTCCCTCCTTCCTCCCTTCAATCCTTCCGTCCTTCCATCTTTCCTTCCGGGGGACAGGGGGGAGGGGGGGGGGGGGGTATTTAGGGGGGTAAATTTAGATGAGTAGCTTTCAGTCTGTATTGATGGAAAAGGGTTAGAAAATAAAAAGAATCATCACGGGAGGAAAATGTGTAAACTGGCAGGATGTAGTCGATAAAGAGATGAAAGGAAAATGAATAAAGACAGTTTTCCTTTCTCTGAGATTATAAAGAATAAATTATCCACATTATATGATTATCAAAGTAAAATATACGTTTAACTCTAGAAATGTCTTCAATATGCATTTTAATATTGCACTGTGCAGACGGCAGGAAAAGTCAGAGGAGAGGAAACAACCAGAAATACGTCTAAGTACGAGTCCATAGCAACCGCCATAGCAACCGCCTTAGCAACCGCCTTAGCAACGACAGAAAACGTTGTATTCCTACAATTTTGTGATGGCACCTTTAACAAAAATTCAATCCTTCCTTCCTTCCATCCTTCTTTCTCCTTTTCTTCCTTCCTTCCATCCTTCCGTCCTTCCTTCCTTCTTTCCTTTCCTTCCTTCCTTCTTCCTCCCTTCCTCCCTTCAATCCTTCTGTCCTTCCATCTTTCCAACCTTTCCTTCCTCCCTTCCTTCTGTCCTTCCTTCCTCCCTCCCTTCCTTCCTTCTTCCTTTCCTTCCTTCTTTCCTCCTTCCTCCCTTGTTTCATTCCTTCTTTCCTTCCTCCCTTCAATCCTTCCGTCCTTCCATCTTTCCTTCCTTCCTTCCCTCCTTCCTCCCTTCAATCCTTCCGTCCTTCCATCTTTCCTTCCTTCATTCTCCCTTCCTCCTTCTTCCTTTCTTCCTTTCTTTCCTTCTTTCTCCCTTCCTCCCTCCCTTCCTTCCATCCTTCCTTCCTTCCTTCCTCCCTCCCTCCCTCCCTCCCTTCCTTCCTTCCTTCCTCCCTCCCTTCCTTCCTTCCTTCTTTGACTCGAGGACAACAGGAGGATCATAAAACAGATGCTATTACTCAGTTTGAGGTTCAAACCAGTGCTCTACATTTGGATAGAAACTCCAGTTCTTTCTGTTCTTTCCCTCCCTCCTTCCTTTCCTTCCTTCCTTATGTCCTTCTTTCCTTCCTTCCTTCCTCCCTCGTTTCATTCCTTCTTTCTCCCTCCCTTCCTTCCTTCCTTTCTTCCTTCTTCCTCCCTTCCTTTCTCCTTTCCTTCCATCCTTCCGTCTTTCCTTCCTTCCTCCTTTCCTTCTTTCTTCCTCCCCTCAATCCTTCCGTCCTTCCATCTTTCCTTCCCTCCTTCCTTCTTTCCTCCTCCCTCCTACCTACCTTCTTTCCTTCTTCCTCCCTTCCTTTCTCCTTTCCTTCCTTCTTTCCTTCTTTCTCCCTTCCTTCCTTTCTCCTTTCCTTCCTTCTTTCTCCCTTCCTCCCTCCCTTCCTTTCTCCTTTCCTTCCTTCTTTCTCCCTTCCTCCCTCCCTTCCTTTCTCCTTTCCTTCCTTCTTTCTCCCTTCCTCCCTCCCTTCCTTTCTCCTTTCCTTCCTTCTTTCTCCCTTCCTCCCTTCCTCCCTCCCTTCCTTTCTCCTTTCCTTCCTTCTTTCTCCCTTCCTCCCTCCCTTCCTTTCTCCTTTCCTTCCTTCTTTCTCCCTTCCTCCCTCCCTTCCTTTCTCCTTTCCTTCCTTCTTTCTCCCTTCCTCCCTTCCTCCCTCCCTTCCTTTCTCCTTTCCTTCCTTCTTTCTCCCTTCCTCCTCCCTTCCTTTCTCCTTTCCTTCCTTCTTTCTCCCTTCCTCCCTCCCTTCCTTTCTCCTTTCTTTCCTTCTTTCTCCCTTCCTCCCTCCCTCCCTTCCTTCCATCCTTCCTTCCTTCCTCCTCCCTTCCTTTCTCCTTTCCTTCCTTCTTTATCCCTTCCTCCCTCCCTTCCTTTCTCCTTTCCTTCCTTCTTTCTCCCTTCCTCCCTCCCTTCCTTTCTCCTTTCCTTCCTTCTTTCTCCCTTCCTCCCTCCCTTCCTTTCTCCTTTCCTTCCTTCTTTCTCCCTTCCTCCCCTCCCTTCCTTTCTCCTTTCCTTCCTTCTTTCTCCCTCCCTCCCTTCCTTTCTCCTTTCCTTCCTTCTTCCTTCCTTCCTTCCTGTCTCCCTTCTTCCCTTCTTTCTCCCTTCCTCCCTCCCTCCCTTCCTTCCTCCCTTCCTCCCTTCCTCCCTCCTTTCCTTCCTTGACTCGAGGACAACAGGAGGATCATAAAACAGATTTGGATAGAAACTCCAGTTCTTCCTGTTCTTTCCCTCCATCCTTCCTTTCTTCCTTCCTCCTCTCTCCTCTCTGGAGTTACTATACATGATATGTATCACATGATCATCACATCCTTGAGCATCCTCACAATTAATAAGAGCAGATTAACACGGCTTGAGTCCAGGATGTTTAATTCCACAGCGAGCCGTGTCTTCCTATAAACCCCATGAGTGCAGCATGAGCCTCCCCTAATCCTCTTCCTCCTCCTCTTCCTCCTCTTCCTCCATCGTCCGTCCAGCTGCACGCGTCCACCCACAACCCCCCCCGCCGCTCGCATGTCATCCCAAACATATTAAGACAGAACAAACATGCAAGGCGCTGACCTCGTAGCGTGTTCAGGTCGACTCGTAGCGAACACGCCGAGCTAAAATAATCCCCCCCCGCCTCCCACGGAGCCTCCAGAAGGCTTAAACGTATAATAATGACACCAGCTAAAGACTTATCACAGCTCCACTGGAAGCTCATTAATGCACTCAAGCAAGAGCCGATCGAAATTGGTTGGTTAAACATAAGATCCTTCAAAATAAAAGTCTTTTCATATGTCATGGATTTATCTCACTGCAGATTCTGGAGAGTTATTCTTGCGACTTCCTGTTTTTAAATGAGCTCCCATGTTTGATGGTTTATGTTTGGTCTGAATATGTAAAGGACTTTATGATGCATTGAGATGTATGAAAGGTACAGGCATGTCCTCTGTATTTTAAATTCTTGAAGTTTTGTTTCATTTTGAAGTGGAAATAGCCGACGAGACAATTAAAATGAAATCAGCTTCAGCCTGATGATTTCAGCTCGGGTAGGAACCAAATGCATTGTGGGTAATCGTGTAGTTTACTACAGTGTAAACGGTCTGCTTACTATCTGGTCCTTTAGTGTGTAGTATAGAAGTATGTAGTGTAGAAGTGTGTAGTATAGTAGTATGTAGTATGTAGTATAGAAGTATGTAGTATAGAAGTATGTAGTATGTAGTTTGTAGTATAGAAGTATGTAGTATGGAAGTATGTAGTATGGAAGTATGTAGTATGGAAGTATGTAGTATAGAAGTATGTAGTATAGAAGTATGTAGTATAGAAGTATGTAGTATGGAAGTATGTAGTATAGAAGTATGAAGTATGTAGTATAGAAGTATGAAGTATGTAGTATAGAAGTATGTAGTATAGAAGTATGTAGTATAGAAGTGTGTAGTATGTAGTATAGAAGTATGTAGTATAGAAGTGTGTAGTATGTAGTATAGAAGTGTGTAGTATGTAGTATGGAAGTATGTAGTATGTAGTATAGAAGTATGTAGTATGTAGTATAGAAGTATGTAGTATAGAAGTATGTAGTATAGAAGTATGTAGTATGTAGTATAGAAGTATGTAGTATAGTAGTATGTAGTATAGAAGTATGTAGTATAGTAGTATGTAGTATAGAAGTATGTAGTATGTAGTATAGAAGTATGTAGTATAGTAGTATGTAGTATAGTAGTATGTAGTATAGAAGTATGTAGTATAGAAGTATGTAGTATAGTTTGTCCCGAGACTGTCTGACCTAAACTCCAGAACTTCTACGAGCTTCTTTCTCATCATTACAAAAACTTAGAAGGAGAGAAATGCTGATTATCTGGTTGGTTGATCGGCCTCTGGTTCCTCTGGTTCCTCTGGTTCCTCTGGTTCCAGACCCTTCCATGAATCACACATTACACTCAGGGCTCGAGACTCGAGACTCGTCTGGCTTTGTTCCCTTAGACCTGGCTGGAAGGGACACTGCTAAATCAGATCATAGCACCATTAGCTTCCAGGCTGTACTGTCTCCATCTGCTTCTAACTGGTGCATCCTCCGTTTAGATCTGGCTTCCTTGGCACCGAGCCTGACGTCAACTGCTCAGAGTTTACCACCGACACTAACTCTAACACCAACGCTAACTCTAACACCTTTTATTACTAATCTCTTCTTCTCTCATCACTGAAGACACGATTAGAGAAGCTAATACACTACAAGTTAACTTAGAAATACTGGGAGAGTCAAGGAAGGAAGGAAGGAAGGAAGGGAGGAAGGAATGAAGGATGGAAGAGAGAATGGGAGAGAGGAGGGGAGGAAGGATGGAAGGGAGAATGGGAGAGAGGGGGGAAGGAAGGGAGGGAGGGAGGGAGGAAGGAAGGAGGGAGGGGGAGGGAAGGGAGAAGGAAGAAAGGAAGGAAGGGAGGGAGGAACGATGTAAAGGAGGGAGGGAGGAAAGAGAGAAGTAAGGAGGGAGGAAAGAAAGGAAGGAAGGAGGGAAGGAAAAAAGGACAAAAGGAAGAAAGAAAGGAGGATGGAGGAAGGAAGGGAGGAAAGAGAGAAGGAAAAGGGAGGAAGTAGGAAGGAAGGAATGGAGGAAGAAGGAAGGAAGGATGGAAGGAAGGAAACGAGGGAAGGAGGAAGGAATGAAATGAGGGAGGAGGGAAGGAAGAAAGAAGTAATGGGAGGGAGGAAAGGAAAGAAGGAAGGAAGGTAGGAGGGAAGAAGGAAGGGAGGAGGAAGAAGGATGGAAGGAAAGGAGGAAAGAAGGCGGGAAGGAAAGAAGGAATGAAACGAGGGAGGAGGGAAGGAGGAAGGAAGGAATGAAATGAGGGAGGGAAGGAGGAAGGAAGGAAGGAAGGAAGGAAAGGAGGAAGGACAAAAGAGGAAGGAATTTAAGAGAGAAGGATGAAAAGAGGAAGGATGGAAGGATGGAGGGAGCAAAGAAAGAGGGGAGGAGGGGAAGAAGGAAGAAAAATTAAAGAAAGAGGAAGGAAGGAAGGAAGGAAGGAAGGAAGGAACAGTCAAAAGAGACGGGTCAATTTGACCCAGGAGGGTCAGGGAGGAAGAAGGAAGGGAGGAAGGATGGAGAGAAAGAGAGGGGAGAAGGGGGCTGGGAATGCTGGGAAACCCCCCCCCCCCCCCCGAGCTACACAACAAGAGCCACGTTACAGTCAGCTGCCTCACGGAGGGTCAGACCGGGTCAGATATACGGAGGGTCAAACCGGGTCAGATATACGGAGGGTCAGACCGGGTCAGATATACGGAGGGTCAAACCGGGTCAGATATACGGAGGGTCAGACCGGGTCAGATATACGGAGGGTCAAACCGGGTCAGATATACGGAGGGTCAGATATACGGAGGGTCAGACCGGGTCAGATATACGGAGGGTCAAACCGGGTCAGATATACGGAGGGTCAAACCGGGTCAGATATACGGAGGGTCAAACCGGGTCAGATATACGGAGGGTCAGACCGGGTCAGATATACGGAGGGCCAAAAAATAAAATGAAATATTGTGTTTACAACCGACATTATCATGAAATCTGACTTCATCTTGCTTTCCATAGTCTCTCAGGTTTTATTGATTAATGAAATAATTGAATAGTTGTAATAGTGTTTAAATAGCAGAGTGGTCTGGTGCAGTCATGACCTGAAGCTGATGATACAGTTCAGTCTCTATATAAATAAAGACTGATTGATTAATTGATTGATTGATTGATTAATTGATTGATTGATTGATTGATTAATTGATTAAGCTACAGTAGCTATAATCCTTTAAGCTGTGATAGTAAAACAAAGATCTCATCTGTAAACATGCTAACTGTTAGTGCTGGAAGGAAAGGAGGGAGGGAGGGAGGAAGGAAAGGAGGAAGCAAGGGAGGGAGGGAGGGAGGAAAGGAGGAAGGGAGGGAGGGAGGGAGGGAGGGAGGAAGGAAGGGAGGGAGGGAGGGAGGAAGGAAGGAAAGGAAAGAAAGAGAAAAGGAAGGAGGGAGGGAGGAAGGAAGGAAAGGAGGGAGGGAGGTAGGGAGGAAGGAAGGAAGGAAAGGAAAGAAAGAGAGGAGGGAGGAAGGAAGGAAGGAAGGGAGGGAGGGAGGGAGGGAGGAAGGAAGGAAAGGAAAGAAAGAGAGGAGGGAGGAAGGAAGGAAAGGAAAGAGAAAAGGAGGGAGGGAGGAAGGAAGGAAGGAAGGAAGGAAGGAAAGGAGCGAACAAGTGAGGAAGGAAAGGAGGGAGGGAGGTAGGGAGGAAGGAAGGAAGGAAGGAAAGGAAAGAGAGGAAGGTTAGGAGGGAGGGAGGAAGGAAGGAAAGGAAAGAGAGGAAGGTTAGGAGGGAGGGAGGAAGGAGGGACGGAAGGGAGGAAAGGAAGGAAGGACGGAGGAAAGAAGGAAGGAAGAAGGAAAGAAGGAAGGAAATGAGGGAGGGAGGGAGGACCCTTCCTTCTTTCCTTTCCTTTTCCTGTTTAGTATTTTTGCTTTTTTTTTTAAAAAGACTGAAATGATTATTCAATTATCAAAATAGTAGATAAGTCCTCTGTCGATGGATGAATCAATGAATCAATGAATCAATGAATCAATGAATGGACTCATCGTTGCAGTTCTAGTTAAGTGATGTCTCCTCTGACTGTTAAATCATTGTGTTGTAACTTTAAATGACATGCAGCATTAAGAGAGAAGATCATGTGACTGAGACTAAGAAAGGTAGGATGGAGGAAAGAAGGAAGGAAGGGGAATGGATGAAGGAAAAAAGAGAGAAGGAGGGAGGGAGGGAGAGAGGAAGGAAGGAGGGACGGAAGAAAGGTAGGAGGTAGGAAGGAAGAAAGGAAAGGAAGAAAAGTGGGAGGAAGGCAGGAGGAAAGAAGGGAGGAAGGAAGGAAGGAAAGTAGGAGGACGGAAGGAGGGATGGAAGGGAGGGAAGGAAGGAAGGAAGGAAGGAGGGGAATGGAGGAAGGAAAAAAGAGGGAAGGAGGGAGGGAGGAAGGACGGAAGGAAGGAAAGGAGGAAGGAAGGGAGGAGAGAAGGAACAGTCAAAACAGACGGGGTCAGTTTGACCCGTGAGGACAGGAAGTGTTAAAAGTGTTGAACAGGAGAATAAATAATTCATCATTTTATAATAAAGTGAAAGTCAGGCTGAGTATCTGAGCTGTGATCTGTAATATTAAAACCTCTGATCTAGAAATGTGTTCACAGCCAATAATAAAGATATGATAATACTTCATTATACACAGGCGGGGAGTTCCTGTCCTCTGAAATGAAGCCAATGTGGAAGTAACTTAGAGCTGCATTCTATCAAAAGGCCACCAGGGGGCGACCGTCTCTATACAAGTCAATGGAGAATTCACCAACTTCTCACTTGATTTCTAACCTCAGTAAACGTTTTCAAAATGTGTTTATGGTCTCAATCGCTAGTTTAAAGCCTTCTTCAATGCAGTATGATGTTCATTTGGGACATTTTGGCCTCCCTGATTTTATATGTGACGATAAAGCAGGCTACGTGGCTACGTTGTGATTGACAGGTCGATTGACCAATCGCCTTGAGATCCAGCCCTCGCAACCAATCGCAGCCTCCCGCTCCGCCGTTGGTCCCGACATGAGGCGGGTTCATGACTCCGCCTCATGCCCATATAAGTAACATCCGTGTTCATTTTTTCCCAGAATGCACCTGAAATTTTCAAGATGGCGCTGCCTAGATTCGATACTATTGGCTTCCGAGCAGCAGTCCACAAACCAATGGGTGACGTCACGGATGTTACGTCCATTTCTTATATACAGTCTATGATTATACACTTACTGAATACATGAAGTAGTAAAAGGTATGAACATCACTTTAATGGTACAGCTTTGACTGACAGACAGGAACAGGAAGCTCTAATGTGTTTGTGTCTCTTAGTAATTTATAGTTTTTAACCCTCCTGTTGTCCTCGAGTCAAGGAAGGAAGGGAGGAAGAAGAAAGGATGGAAGGGAGGAAAGGACAAAGGAAGGAAGAAAGAAGGAAAGGAGGGAGGAAGGAAGAAAGACAGGGAGGGAGGAAGGAAGAAGGAATGGGAGGGAGGAAGGCAGGGAAGAAGAAGGAAGGTAGAAGGAAGGAAGGGAGGAAGAAGGAAGGTAGAAGGAAGGAAGGGAGGAAGAAGGAAGGATGGAAGGGAGGAAAGGATAAAGGAAGGGAGGAAGAAGGAAAGGAGGGAGGAAGGAAGAAAGACAGGGAGGGAGGAAGGAAGAAGGAATGGGAGGGAGGAAGGAAGAAAGACAGGGAGGGAGGAAGGAAGAAGGAATGGGAGGGAGGAAGGTAGAAGGAAGGAAGGGAGGAAGAAGGAAGGATGGAAGGGAGGAAAGGATAAAGGAAGGAAGAAAGAAGGAAAGGAGGGAGGAAGGAAGAAAGACAGGGAGGGAGGAAGGAAGAAGGAATGGGAGGGAGGAAGGAAGAAAGAATGGGAGGGAGGAAGGCAGGGAGGAAGAAGGAAGGTAGAAGGAAGGAAGGGAGGATGGAAGGGAGGAAAGGATAAAGGAAGGAAGAGAGAAGGAAAGGAGGGAGAAAGGAAGAAAGACAGGGAGGGAGGAAGGAAGAAGGAATGGGAGGGAGGAAGGAAGAAAGACAGGGAGGGAGGAAGGAAGAAGGAATGGGAGGGAGGAAGAAGAAAGACAGGGAGGGAGGAAGAAGGAAGGATGGAAGGGAGGAAAGGATAAAGGAAGGAAGAAAGAAGGAAAGGAGGGAGGAAGGAAGAAAGACAGGGAGGGAGGAAGGAAGAAGGAATGGGAGGGAGGAAGGAAGAAAGACAGGGAGGGAGGAAGGAAGAAGGAATGGGAGAAGGAAGGAAAGGAGGGAGGAAGGAAGGAAGAAGGAAGGAATGGAGGGAGGAAGGCAGGGAGGAAGAAGGAAGGTAGAAGGAAGGAAGGGAGGAAGGCAGGGAGGAAGAAGGAAGGTAGAAGGAAGGAAGGGAGGAAGAAGGAAGGAAAGGAAGGAAGGTAGGAGGGAGGAGAAAAGAAAGAGAGAAGGAGTGAGGAAAGATGGACAGAAGGAAGGAAGGAAGAAAGGGGAGGGGGGGAGAAGGAAGGAAAGGAGGCAGGAAGGAAGAAAGGGAGGGAGGAAGGTGTTTGTGTCTCTTAGTAACGAACACACAGAGATTCATCAGACGACACTCTGCAGCTTCTCTCAGCTATACGGAGCTTTATAGTTTAGTTTTTAACCCTCCTGTTGTCCTCGAGTCAAGGAAGGAAGGGAGGATGGAAGGAAAGGAGGGAGGGAGGAAGGAAGGGAGGAAGAAGGAAGGAAAGGAGGAAAGAAGGAGTAGGAGGGAGCAAGGAAGAAGGAATGGGAGGAAGGAAGGAAGAAGGATGGAATGGAGGAAGGAAGGGAGGAAGGAAGGAAGAAAGGGAGGGAGGGAGGGTGGAAAAGAGGAAGGGAGGACGAAGGGAAGGAAGGTAGGAGGGAGGGAGAAAAGGAAGGCAGGTAGTTTGGAGAAATTAAACGAGGAAAGGAGGAAGGAAGGAAAGAAGGAAAGGAGAAAGGTAGGGGGGAGGAAAGAGAGAGGGAGGAAAGAGAGAAGGAGGGAGGGAGGGAGGAACAGTTAAAACAGACGGGGTCAATTTGACCCGTGAGGACGACAGGAAGGTGAAGAGAGAAAGCTGTTCACTTCCTGTTAACACACTCAGTGATCTGCAGACTAGCTGCTGATCATAGTGGAGCAGTTACATATTGATATATTTCTATATTTCCCTCAGAGAGTAAAAACAGAGCTAACAGAGAGAATATGAGACTTTATATTCAGCAGATGGACAGAAACATGATGAGCTAATGATGATGATGATGATCAGTAAACTACTGGATGAGGAAATAAACTACTGACTCATCAAAAGTTCATCATATTCACTTAACCCTTTATAGCATACTCATTGAAAGGAAGGAAGGAAGGATGGAAGGGAAGGAAGGAAAGGAAAGAAAGAGAGAAGGAGGGAGGGAGGAAGGGAAGAAAGGGGGATGGAGGAAGGAAAGAAGGAAGGGAGGAGAGAAGGAGGGAGGGAGGAAGGACAGATAGAAGGAATGAAAGGAAGGAAGGAAGGACGGAGGAAGGAAAGAAGGAAGGGAGGAGAGAAGGAGGGAGGGAGGAAGGACAGATAGAAGGAATGAAAGGAAGGAAGGAAGGACGGAGGAAGGAAAGAAGGAAGGGAGGAGAGAAGGAGGGAGGGAGGAAGGACAGATAGAAGGAAGGAAAGGAAGGATGGACGGAGGAAATAAGGAACGAGGGAGGGAGAAAGGAAAAGAGGAAGGGAAGAAAGAAGGCAGGGAGGAAGGAAGGAAGGAAGGAAGGAAGGAAGGAAGGAAGGAAGGAAGGATATTTTGGGATATTTACAGAAGTTACCAAATATAATTATTTGCCCAATAAAGGGTTAAAATCAATGAATACAGATTAAAGAGAAACGGAGCAATGGCTGATTTAAGGCTTCAACAAACAGTTAATATAGAAAAAACTATATCTTCTCTAATATAAAAAATATATCTTGCTTATATTTCATTGTTTTCAGTGTTACTTTATATTTCTGTTAAGTTTATATATTATATATTATTCACATTACCTTCCTTAACACTGAGAATCATGGAGAATAACCAGAAACTCACTATCTATGCAGGTAAAACTGCTTCTGTAAATTCACTTTTTAAGGTTCATAGCAAATATATAATTACAACTAATGATACTGAAACATATAATATATGAACTTTGACATAAAATATAAAATATAATATTTGTAAAGCCTTTTTTTGATGGAAAGAAAGAAAGAAAGAAAGAGAGAAAGAAAGAGAGATGGCTGATTTAAGCTAATAGTCACCAGTAGGGGGAGCTATACCAATGTGGAGCTGCAGTGCAATTCAGGACTTCTTAGTGTGTGTGTGTGTGTGTGTGTGTGTGTGTGTGTGTGTGTGTGTGTGTGTGTGTGTGTGTGTGTGTGTGGACAGCTCCTGGTGCTGAAACCACTCAGCAGTCAGATACCAGAGCTGGTGTCACAGATGATAGTAATAATAATGATAATAAACTGAATCCAACCTTTCATTAAAAAATCAAATCCAACTCTTAACAAACCAGAAAAGGAGGGAGGAAGAAGGAATGAAAAGAAGGAGGGAGGAAGAAGGAAGGAAAGGAGGGAGGAAGAAGGAAAGAAAGGAGGGAGGAAGAAGGAAGGGAAGGAGGGAGGATGAAGGAAGAAAGGAAAGGAGGGAGGAAGAAGGAAGGAGGGAGGAAGAAATTGGTAAAACGATGATTTTTGGGTTAGTGGTTTAAATTAGGATCAGGTTATATGTGTGTGTGTGTGTGTGTGTGTGTGTGTGTGTGTGTGTGTGTGTGTGTGTGTGTGTGTGTGTGTGTGTGTGTGTGTGTGTGTGGACAGCTCCTGGTGCTGAAACCACTCAGCAGTCAGATAGCAGAGCTGGTGTCACAGATGATAGTAACAATAATGATAAACTGAATCCAACCTTTCATTAAAAAAATAAAAATCCAACTCTTAACAAACCAGAAAAGGAGGGAGGAAGGGAGGGAGAAGGAAGGAAGGAAAGAAGGGAGGAAGAAGGAAGGAAGGAAAGGAGGGAGGAAGGAGGAAGGAAGGAAGGAAGGAAGGAAGGAAGGAGGGAGTTAGGATCAGGTTATATATATATATATATATATATATGTGTGCTTGTGTGTGTGTGTGTGTGTGTGGACAGCTCCTGGTGCTGAAACCACTCAGCAGTCAGATACCAGAGCTGGTGTCACAGATCATAACTGAATCCAACCTTTCATTAAAAAAATAAAAATCCAACTCTTAACAAACCAGAAAACCAATAAATCAATAATCAATCAATAATCAATCAGAGCCCAGAAGCAACAAACTGCTCAGGTGGAGCAACAGATGATCAGCTGTTCAGACTCCACATTTCAACATCAGAGTAAAAACATAAAAATCATCACAGAAGCCGAACATGAAACATAAAGAGCAGCAAATCCTTTCTTTTTCTCTTTCTGATCAGTTCATATCTGATCAGACATGAATGATCGATCTGGAGAGAGAGAGAGGGATGAGAGAGAGAGAGAGAGAGTGAGAGAGAGTGAGAGAGAGAGGGAGAGAGAGAGGGAGAGAGAGAGAGAGAGAGAGAGAGAGAGAGAGAGAGAGAGAGAGAGAGAGAGAGAGAGAGAGAGAGAGAGGAAGGAGGAGAAAGGGAGGGGAGAGGAGGAAGATGGAGAATGGAGGAAAACAAGAGGAGAGGAGGATGAGGGGGAATGGGGGGATTGAGGATCCATAAAAATGTACAAAAAAAATAAGAAAAACAGGAAAAGGGAGGAGAAAGAGAAGAGAGGAGAAGAGAAAGGAAGAGTGAGCAGATTTAGGGATTAGAAAAAAGGGAGGGAAGAGGGGAATGAGGGATGGAGGAGGAGGTCAATAAAGGAGAAGATGAGGAGAGGAAAGGAAAAATAGGAGAAG
>NW_026518781.1:0-7500 GCF_027409825.1 Scomber japonicus | reverse complement strand
TCTCTCTCTCTCTCTGTCTCTCTCTCTCTCTCTCTCTCTATTGCTCTCTCTCGCTCTCTCTCTCTATCGCTCTCTCTCTGTCTCTGTCTCTCTCTCTCTCTCTCTCTCTCTCTCTCTTTGTCTCTCTCTCTCTCTCTGTCTCTCTCGCTCTCTCTCTTTCCCTCTCTCTCTTTGTCTCTCTCTCTTTGTCTGTCTCTGTCTCTCTCTCTCTCTCTGTCTCTCTCTCAATCGCTCTCTCTCGCTCTCTCTCTTTCTTTCTCTTTCTCTCTCTCTCTCTTTGTCTCTCTCTCTCGCTCTCTCTCTCTCTCTCTCTTTCTCTCTCTCTCCTCTCTCTCTCTCTCTCTCTCTCTCTCTCTCTCTCTCTCTCTCTCTCTCTCTCTCTCACGTTGCTAACTCTTTTCCCAGAGGCCTTTGCTCTTCGCTCCTGGGGGGGGGGGGTTTATTGTGACGAAGAGGAAGAGCGCCAAAAAGCAGATTGTGTTACCTCTCATTCATCACCACCACCTCCTCCCTGCTCTGTGCATGCCATATTTCTCCAGGTGTGTGTGTGTGTGTGTGTGTGTGTGTGTGTGTGTGTGTGTGTGTGTGTGTGTGTGTGTGTGTTGAGCTCAGCTGTTTCCAGGACAGCAGCTGCCTTCCTGGACTATCATCGACTACCTGAGTTGAACTTTTGCCGGACTTCTTTTCATACGAAGTTTTAAATGAGCACAAAACGAGATGATTAACCTTCCTCTTTTCTTTCCTTCCTCACTTCCTTCTTTCCTTCATTCCTTCCTCCTTTCCTTCTTTCCTTTGTCCTTCTTTCCTACCTTCTTCCTTCCTTCTTTCCTCCCTTCGTTCCTTCCTTCATTCCTTCCATCCTTTCCTTCCTTCTTCCTTCCTCCCTTCCTCATTTCCTCCCTCCCTCCTTCCTTCTTTCCTCCCTCCCCTTCCTTTCTTCCTTCCTTCCTTCTTTCCGTCTTCCTCCCTTCCTTCCTCCTTTCCTTCCTTCTTCCTTCCTTCCTCCCTCCCTCCCTCCCTCCCTCCTTCTTTCTTTCCTTCTTCCTCCCTCCTTTCCTCCCTTCCTCCCTCCTTTCCTTCCTTCTTCCCCCCCTCTGTCCCTCCTTCCCCTCCCTCCCTCCCTTCCTTCCTCCTTTCCTTCCTTCCCTCCTTCATTCTTCCTTCCTCCCTCCTTTCCTTCCTTCTTCCTCCCTCCTTTCCTCCCTTCCTTCCCTCCTTCCTTCCTCCCCCTTTTCCTTCCGTCTTCCTCCTTTCCTTCTTCCCTCCTTCCCTTCCTTCCTTGACTCGTGGATCTTTTATGGCTGTTTTGAACCACATGAGTTCATGTTTGTAGATTAAAGCGAGCAGTCGAGCTACTAATTAGTTTAAATCCGTCACACACACACACACACACACACACACACACACACACACACACACACACACACACACACACACACAAACACACACACACACACACACACACACACAAGGATTTGACCTGGAAGTGAAGCATCATCTGCACTGCAGGAGATCGGCTCTTAAAATACATGCAGAGAGAACAGCCTTTTATATGAGGAGGAGGATGATGATGATGATGATGATGATGAGGAGGATGATGATGATGATGATGATGATGATGATGATGATGAGGATCAGACAGAATAAGACGAGCTGCAGCAGCTTCTCTTCACTTCCCCCCTGAGACGACGCGTTTGTTGACAAGTACGTCGACACCAACGAGCTAATTTGTGTTTTGAGAGTGGAGACACTGAACGTGAGATAAGATCTATAATCAGACTCAGAGATGAGCTCTTTAAACTGATCCCACATCTGCTTCGTTGCTTCTAATAAACGGGTCAGAGATAAATAAGAGTTGGTAAGAAGTTTAAAAAGCAGCATCAGGTTTGTTAAAATGTACATTTAGTATTTTTGTTGGTTTTATATGATTTGAAATGAAAAGTAAGACTGAATGCTCCTGAAAATGTCAAATGGTGTAACCACAAAAGAATGATATATATTAAATGTTTTATCCACCTAGAAAGAAAGAAAGAGGAAGAAAAGAAAGAAGGAAGGAAGGAAGGAAGGGGGAAAGGGGGGAAGTAATGACAGAAGGAAGGAAGGAAGGAAGGAAGGAAGAAAGGAAGAAAGGAAGGAGGGAAGGAAAGGTGGAAGGAAGGAATAAAGAAAGGGAGCAAGGACAGATGGAAGGAAGGGAAAAGGGAGAAAGGAAGAGAAGACAAGAAGGAAGGAAGGAAAAGAAAAGACAGGAAGGAAGGAAGGAAAGAAGGAAGGAAGGAAGGAAGGAAGGGAAGAAGGAATGAAGGAAGGAAAGGTGGAAGGAAGGAATAAAGAAAGGGAGCAAGGACAGATGGAAGGAAGGGAAAAGGGAGAAAGGAAGAGAAGACAAGAAGGAAGGAAGGAAAAGAAAAGAGAGGAAGGGAGGAAGTACAGAAGAAAGGAAGGAAGGACAGAAGGAAGGAGGGAAGGACAGAAGAAAGGAAGGAAGGGTGGATGGACAGAAGGAAGGAACGAAGGTAGGAAGGATGGACAGAAGGAAGGAAGGAAGGAAGGAAGGAAGGAAGGAAGGAAGGAAGGAATAAAGAAAGGGAGGAAGGAATAAAGAAAGGGAGCAAGGACAGATGGAAGGAAGGGAGAAAGGAAGAGAAGACAAGAAGGAAGGAATGAAAAGAAGAGAGCAAGGAAGGACAGAAGGAAGAACAGAAGAAAGTAAGGAAGGAAGGAAGGTAGGAAGGAAGGACAGAAGGAAGGAAGGAAGGAAGGAAGGAAGGACAGAAGAAAGGAAGGTAAGAAGGAAGGAAGGAAGGACAGAAGAAAGGAAGGAAGGAAGGAAGGAAGGAAGGAAGGACAGAAGGAAGGAAGGAAGGAAGGAAGGAAGGATGGATGGACAGAAGGAAGGAATGAAGGTAGGAAGGATGGACAGAAGGAAGGAATGAAGGAAGGAAGGACAGAAGAAAGGAAGGAAGGAAGGACAGAAGGAAGGAAGGAAGGAAAGAAGGACAGAAGAAAGGAAGGACAGAAGGAAGGATGGCAGGAAGGAAGGAAAGATGGACAGGAGGAAGGAAGGAAGGAAGGTAGGAAGGAAGAAAGGAAGAAAGGGAGGAAAATTTGAAATGAAACTTTATCTGAACACTACCAAAGACTCAGACAGACAGTAAAATGAAATGAAACAGAAAGAAAAGACGACAGCAGAGAGAAATGAAAAAATATTAAATAAAGATTTAAAACAAACAAATTTAGATTCAATTTAAATTAAATTAAGCAAATAGTGCGAAGAGAAGAAGATAAAGGAATATTAAACAGCTGAAAGAAAACCGCTTCGTCCGTCGGCTCAGCTGTGTTTAGCCTTTTCTCGTTTCACAGATTCTGTCTCTGTGTGTGTGTGTGTGTGTGTGTGTGTGTGTGTGTGTGTGTGTGTGTGTGTGTGTGTGTGTGTGTGTGTGTGTGTGTGTGTGTGTGTGTGTGTGTGTGTAGTATGAAGTGAAGGTTGGAGGGTTGGCCCACTTTCCCAGGCTATACGATCCGCTTAACTAGTTAAATGAGGTGAATTGGGGGGATCAGGTGGTCCATTGCTCCAGAAACACACACACACACACACACACACACACACACACACACACACACACACACACACACACACACACACAGATGGCTTTCACTCTCAGCAAACACAACTCTCAATAAACACATCCATAACCGATGCATGGACACACACACACACACACACACACGCTGTAACTCAAACTCCATCACTCACACTCCCTTTAGAGGGGTTTCCCACCCATAACAGCAGGGGCTTTATTCCAGTTTGAGCCAGGCACCAGTCAGCTTCATTTCCCCAGTTAAAAAACTCCTTATTTATCTTCTACTGGTCCTTTATGCAGCCGCTCAGTTCAGCCTCTGTCTATTAACAGGCTGTTTTAAGCTCCTGTCTCTTTAAGGCCCCCCTTAGCAACCACGGAACACAGCCCTTAGCTACCACCTTAGCAACCACGGAACACAGCCCTTAGCAACCACCTTAGCAACCAGCCAAGCTTCTACATAAACTAACTATAGCAGCAGGATTTCACTTCTTTTTCTCCTTCTTTACTCCAAATGTTCAACTTCTCTAAATCACATCCGTACATGTTGGAGCTGAATCACATCTGAGATACGAGAGTGGAGACGCCTTAGCAACCGCCTTAGCAACCACCTTAATAACCGCCTTAGGGACCGCCTTAGCAACTGCCTAAGCAACTGCCTAAGTAACCGCCTTAGCAATCGACTTAGCAACCGCCTTACGAACCGCCTTAGCAATCGCCTAAGTAACCGCCTTAGCAACTGCCTAAGTAACCGCCTTAGCAACGGCTAAGTAACCGCCTTAGGGACCGCCTTAGGGACCGCCTTAGCAACCTCCTTAGGAACCACCTTGGCAACTGCCTTAGTAACCACCTTAGCAGCCACCTTAGGAACCGCCTTAGCTATCGCCTTAGCAGCCACTTTAGGGACCGCCTTAGCAACTGCCTAAGCAACTGCCTAAGTAACCGCCTTAGCAATCGACTTAGCAACCGCCTTAGCAACCGCCTTAGAAACTGCCTTAGCAACCGCCTTAGCAACCTCCTTAGGAACCGCCTTACTAACCGCCTTAGCAACCGCCTTAGGAACCGCCACCGCATGCTGCAGGACTAGCATCGGCTAACAGGCTAAAACAGGCCCTTCCTTCCTTCCTTCCTTCCTTCCGTCTTTTCCTTCCTTCCTTCTTGTCTTCTCTTCATTTGTCCCTTTTTCCCTTCCTTCCTTCTGTCCTTCCTTCCCTCCTTCCTTCCTTCCTTCCTTCTGTCCTTGCTCCCTTTCTCCCTTCCTTCCTTCCTTCCTTCCTTCCTTCTTTCCTTCCATCTTTCTCCCTTCCTTCCTTCCTTTCTCCCTTCCTTCGTTTCTCTCTTCCTTTCATCTTTCTTTCCTCTCTCTACTTACCCTTCCTTCCTTCCTTTCTTTCTCCCTTCCTTCCTTCCTCTCTTCTTTTCCGTCCGTCCTTCCTTCCTCTCGTCTTTTCCATCCTTCCTTCCTTCCTACCTTCCTCTCTTCTTTTCCTTCCTTCCTTCCTTCCTTCCTTCCTTCCTTCCTTCCTTTCCATCTTTTTACTGATTATAAAAGATAACTAACCCTTGAACATGAATATAATAAATGTGAGTGACCAGCTGATCGATGTCGTCTATCAGCCCCTGCTGTGTTTGCTGTTAGCAGCGAGGTCATTGGTCGATGCGTCGGGGGGGCACGTTGCCATGTTAACCAATCAACGCCATTGATCTATTGGCGTTTGGGTCCGAGCTGCAGCCAATCAGACGCCGCCGTTTTGGAGCGTTGAGATGGTGCATGTGACAGCAGGACAGCGATCTATAGGACACACACACACACACACACACACATACACACACACACTAACACACACACACACTAACACACATACACACATACACACATACACACAAACAAACACATACACACACACCACCAGCTGAGATCAACAGTCACACTCATACAGACACACAATCACCAGAGACACACACACACACACTCATACACACTCACACACTCACACACTCACTCATACAGACACACACACTCACACATACACACACACTCACACATACACACATACATACACATACATACACACACACACACACTCATACACACACACACACTCACACACACACACACACACACACACTCACTCATACAGACACACACACTCACACATACACACACACTCACACATACACACATACATACACATACATACACACACACACACACTCATACACACACACACACTCACACACACACACACACACACACACACACACACACACACACACACACACACACATACATACACATACATACACACACACACACACTCATACACACACACACACACACACACACATACATACACACACACACACACTCATACACACACACACACACACACACACACACACACACACACTAAGAGTCAGTCATGTTAAACGTGATTTAAATAATTATTAGAAGTCAAATTGAAAATCCCAATTTCAAAACTTTTAACGATGTATTTTAACTGTATCTGTGTTATAATATCAAATATTAAATCTATCAAACGGTAAAGTTTTGGTTGGAAACTTTTTTTAATTATATTTTCTGTTTTTATTCAGTATTTTGTATTTTTAACTAAGATTTAATTGTTTTATTGTTTAAGTATTATATAATAAAATGTATTAATTTTGACACACACAATTAATCTATGATCTATATTTATATAATTAATCTATCGAGTGTGAGATTAAATCTAAATTACATTTCTTTCTGTTTCAAATAAAATAAATCAGCTTTGATAAAAAAGGACTAATACACAATAAAATAGATTATAAAACTGCAGTTTAAATTGAGATTAAACTATAACCAGTTTATTTAACAGCGAGTAATAAAGTGTTCTGGATTAATCTATATTGACATTTGTCTTAACTTTCAAATTCAAAATGTTATTTTACTAATGTAGTGAAAGTGAAACTGAATTTGAGTTTAGTGCAAATACTCTTAAAACATCATATTGTGGGTGTTAATTAAAGTTCACAACATCACACACACACACACACACACACACTCACACACACACACACACACACACACACACTCACACACACACACACGCAGAGGTCAGAGGTCAGGTGACTTCCTGATGTCAGATATTGACCCACTGGCCCGGTTTCCTTTTACAAACCTGAAACTGGGATCCAGTTGTTATGTAACACACACACACACACACACACACACACACACACACACACACACACACACACACACAGCCATCTGTGGGAGATCCAGCCTGCAGGGTGTGTGTGTGTGTGTGTGTGTGTGTGTGTGTGTGTGTGTGTGTGTGTGTGTGTGTGTGTGTGTGTGTGTGTGTGTGTGTGAGTGTGTGTGTGTGTGCGTGAGAGTGTGAGTATGAGTGTGAGTGTGAGTGTGAGTGTGCGTGTGTGTGAGTGTGTGTGTGTGTGTGTGTGTGTGTGTGTGTGTGTGTGTGCGTGTGTGTGAGTGTGTGTGTGTGTGTGTGTGTGTGTGTGTGTGAGTGTGTGTGTGTGTGAGTGTGAGTGTGTGTGTGTGTGTGTGTGAGTGTGTGTGTGTGTGCGTGAGAGTGTGAGTATGAGTGTGAGTGTGAGTGTGAGTGTGTGTGTGAGAGTGTGAGTGTGTGTGTGTACTAATTAATTATTAATTAACCCACTATTGATTTGTTAAAAAGTATTTGTATTAAACTCAAATTCACTTTAACTTTCACTATATAGATAAATTAACATTTTTACTTAAAAATTTTGAATTTGAAAATTTCAGTGGAGATTAATCCAGATTATTTTTATTACTTAATGTGATAATCTACAATTTAATCTCAATTTAAACTGCTGGAACTCCAGTTTTATAATCTATAATCTATAATTTATTGTGTATTAGTCCTTTAACAAAGCTGATTTCTTTCATTCAAAC
>NW_026518779.1:0-12930 GCF_027409825.1 Scomber japonicus | reverse complement strand
GTATAAATGTAAAAAAATAATAAAAATACAAATAAATAAGTGAAAAAGCAGCAGCAGCTCCAAAAAAGGTTTCCATTAGGGCTGTCAGCATTAACTCGTTAATCGCGATTAGATTAATGCAATCCATAACAAGTTTTTAATCTCATTTTAATGTTGCAAGCCTTTTTGTCCCTTCTACTCCCCCGTAGACGGCTCCTCTAGCTGTAGCGCTATGCTTTGAAGTGGCCAGAATTGCTGTTTTTGCTATTTGCTGTTTTTGCTATTGGCTGTTTTTCTGTTTTTCTGAATTGTTTTCCGATTTGCTGTTTCTCTGATTTGCTGTTTTTCGGAATTGCTGTGTTTGCGATTTGCTGTGTTTGCGATTTGCTGTTTCTCTGATTTGCTGTTTTTGCTATTTGCTGTTTTTCCGATTTGCTGTTTTTCTGTTTTTCTGAATTGTTTTCCGAATTCTTTTCCGATTTGCTGTGTTTGCGATTTGCTGTTTTTCTGAATTGTTTTGCGATTTTGCTGTTTTCGGATTTGCTGTTTTTCGGATTTGCTGTTTTTCGCAATTGCTGTGTTTGCGATTTGCTGTTTTTCTGATTTGCTGTTTTTGTGATTTGCTGTTTTTCGGATTTGCTGTTTTTCTAATTTGCTGTGTTTGCGATTTGCTGTTTTTGTGATTTGCTGTTTTTGTGATTTGCTATTTTCGGAATTTGCTGTTTTTCGGAATAATTGCTGTTTATCGGATTTGCTGTTTTTCACTGACATACACACACACAGTCAATCACACACACACACTGCTGTTTTTATGTTTTGCACTTCAGGGCCACCGTACTTTAGCCTTTTTATATTGGAGCAATTTCAATCTTGTTCCTTCCTCCCTTCCTTCTTCCCTCTGTCCTTCCTTCCTCCCTCCCTCCTTCTTTCCTTCCTTTGCTTCCTCCCTTCCTTCTTTCCTTCCTTCCTTCCTTCCTCTTTTCCTTTATCCTTCCCTCTTTCCTTGTTTCTTCCCTCCCTCCTACCTTCCTTCATTCCTCCATCCATCCTTCCTTCCTTCCTTCCTTCTTTCTTTCCTCCATCCTTCCTTCCTTCCTCCCTCCCTCCTTCTTTCCTTCCTTTGCTTCCTCCCTTCCTTCTTTCCTTCCTTCCTTCCTCTTTTCCTTTATCCTTCCCTCTTTCCTTGTTTCCTCCCTCCCTCCTACCTTCCTTCATTCCTCCATCCATCCATCCTTCCTTCCTTCCTTCCTTCTTTCCTCCATCCTTCCTTCCTTCCTCCCTCCCTCCTTCTTTCCTTCCTTTGCTTCCTCCCTTCTTTCTTTCCTTCCTTCCTTCCTCTTTTCCTTTATCCTTCCCTCTTTCCTTGTTTCTTCCCTCCCTCCTACCTTCCTTCCTTCCTTCCTTCATTCCTCCATCCTTCCTTCCTTCCGTCTTTCTTTCCTCCGTCCTTCCTTCCTTTCCTTCCACCATTCCATTTAGCAGTGCCTTTTTTAAGCATGTGAACGTGTGTATATATAGTTAGTGTCAAAGGTTTCATTTCCTTCCAGTTAAGAAGAAGGTCGGTTTGCAGGTTTGCAGGTTTCAGCTCTGAGGCCGTATCCTCCGTCTCTGAGATCAGCGGCGGCAGCAAACATTTCAGTTTCTGTCTAAATTCAGCACCAGTTGTTACTCTGATGAATCCAAAGCGATGCGACAGATTGCCGGCAGGGTAGCAAATATTTACTCTTCCAGAAATGAGTCCAGCCGTGTGTGTGTGTGTGTGTGTGTGTGTGTGTGTGTGTGTGTGTGTGTAGACATCTGAGCCTGCTGCTGCTGCACTCTTTTACATGTGACGTCATCGCCTCCACCACACACGCACACACAGTCAGACAGACACACATACACATATACACACATATGCACACACACATATACACACTCACACACACATGCACACTGACAGACAACACACATACATACACACACGCACACAGTCACTCTCACACACACACACACACAGAGTCACTCACACACATACACACACAAACAGACTCACACACTCACACACACAGTCACTCACAGTCACACACACACACACACACTCACAGTCACACACACACACATGCACACATGCACACACACACAGACACACACAGTTACATATACACACGCACACTCACATATATACACACACACACACACACACACACACTCATATATACACACTCATACACACTCACACACACTCACATATGCACATGCACACACATGCACACACACAGTCACTCACAGTCACTCACAGTCACACACACACACACACACACAGTCACTCACAGTCACACACACACACACACACTCCGGCTCATTTACCTGTATATTCAGAGAAACAGACAGATAGAGAGGGGGGGTGGGGGCGGTGGGGGGGGGGTAATTGAGGGCAGACACACCTTGCTGACCCTGATGCTCACCCTGAAGACCCTCTCCGCTTACCACACACATTATTAATGGAAAGAGGATTTGAGATCACCATTACTCCTGTATGATTTACTCTGCTGTAATACATGGGGCAGGGAAGGGAGGAAGGAGAGAGGAAGGAAGGAGAGAGGAAGGAAGGAAGGAAAGGAGAGAGGAAGGAAAGGAGGGAGTCACCATTACTCCTGTATGATTTACTCTGCTGTAATACATGGGCAGGGAAGGGAGGAAGGAGAGAGGGAGGAAAGGAGGGAGGAAGGAAGGAAAGGAGAGAGGAAGGAAGGAAAGGAGGGAGTCACCATTACTCCTGTATGATTTACTCTGCTGTAATACATGGGGCAGGGAAGGGAGGAAGGAGAGAGGAAGGAAGGAGAGAGGAAGGAAGGAAGGAAAGGAGAGAGGAAGGAAAGGAGGGAGTCACCATTACTCCTGTATGATTTACTCTGCTGTAATACATGGGGCAGGGAAGGGAGGAAGGAGAGAGGAAGGAAGGAGAGAGGAAGGAAGGAGAGAGGAAGGAAGGAAGGAAAGGAGAGAGGAAGGAAAGGAGGGAGTCACCATTACTCCTGTATGATTTACTCTGCTGTAATACATGGGGCAGGGAAGGGAGGAAGGAGAGAGGGAGGAAAGGAGGGAGGAAGGAAGGAAAGGAGAGAGGAAGGAAGGAAAGGAGAGAGGAAGGAAAGGAGGGAGTCACCATTACTCCTGTATGATTTACTCTGCTGTAATACATGGGGCAGGGAAGGGAGGAAGGAGAGAGGAAGGAAGGAGAGAGGAAGGAAGGAGAGAGGAAGGAAGGAAGGAAAGGAGAGAGGAAGGAAAGGAGGGAGTCACCATTACTCCTGTATGATTTACTCTGCTGTAATACATGGGGCAGGGAAGGGAGGAAGGAGAGAGGAAGGAAGGAGAGAGGAAGGAAGGAGAGAGGAAGGAAGGAAGGAAAGGAGAGAGGAAGGAAAGGAGGGAGTCACCATTACTCCTGTATGATTTACTCTGCTGTAATACATGGGGCAGGGAAGGGAGGAAGGAGAGAGGGAGGAAAGGAGGGAGGAAGGAAGGAAAGGAGAGAGGAAGGAAAGGAGGGAGTCACCATTACTCCTGTATGATTTACTCTGCTGTAATACATGGGCAGGGAAGGGAGGAAGGAGAGAGGGAGGAAAGGAGGGAGTCACCATTACTCCTGTATGATTTACTCTGCTGTAATAAATGGGGCAGAGTCGTGGTATGAAATTCCCCCAGAATCATTCAGAGGTCCACCAGTGCACAGCTCAAAGTTGCACGGAGGGTAATGAGCCAGAATAAATTATCGCTCTAACCCTCCTGTTATCCTCAAGTCAAGGAAGGAAGAATGGAAGGGAGGAAAGGAGGAAGGAAGGAGGAAGGATGGAAAGGAGGAAGGAAGGAAGTGAGGAATAAGGAAGGACAGGGGGGAGGAAGGGAGCTGGCAGCTCCCTCCTTTCTTCCCTTCCTTCACTGTAAAAAAATATTAGTTGATTCAACTTAAAAACGCGTGTAACCTGTTGCCTTGGAAATTTGAGTTAATTGAAAATAATACAATAAGTTAACTAAACGAGGCAATTAAGTTGTGTCAACTTGAGATGACTAGCTGATCTGACAAATATGACCTGTTCCATCAACTAAGGAGTTATTGTTAACACAACATTCTATTTAGTGAGCAAGTGAGTGTGAATGAGTGTGCGTGCACGAGTGAGTGTGTGCGAGTGAGAGTGTGTGAGCGAATGAGTGTGTGTGTGTGCGCGTGCATGCACGAGTGAGTGTGCATGTGCCGGATAAGACTTTCCCTTCAACACAGAGACATCATTTTTACAAAACATCAGCTGCCTGCTGAGTTCTAGTGAGTGCATGACTGAGTGTGTGAGAGTGTGTGTGTATGTGAGTGCAAGTGAGTTTATGTGTGTGTGTGTGTGTGTGTGTGTCTGTTCAAGTGAGTGAATGAGTGCAAGCGAGTGATTGCGAGTGTGTGAATGAGTGTGTGAGTGAGTGAGTGTGACTGAGCCTGATAACTCTTTCCCTTGAACACACACAAACATCAGTGGAACAAGACATTGACTGTAGCTCACCGGTCAACTGTAATCACATTAGATTCCATTATGATTGTATGGCACAAGAACGATAAGTAACAATACTATTTATGGCATTTAGTTTTAGCGTACAAGAAATAGAAAAAGCTTATAGAAAAACAATCTCAGAACTCAAACCCATCGAGTGTGTAAGTGGACACCTCCCTCACATCAGCTGCTTGACAAAAAAAACAAACCTTTTCACAGGTGTATAAAATCAAGCCCCTAGATTATGAATGCAGACTGCATGGTGCTTGATTAATACACCTGTGGAAAGGGACCTGATGAAACCCATGAATAGGTGAAACATTTTCATAGCTTTTCCAAGGATCACAAGATGGCTGTCGGGCATCCCATTCCTCGCGGACAGTAAAGTGAAGGTCATCCTCACTTTAAATTACGTCGAGGTGTGGCTAGGTGTCTGCGCATGCGTCTTTTCATGACGCAGCGTCAGATGGAGATTAACTATGACAACTAGTCGATATGACAAGAAAAAATAAGTTGTCCCAACTGTGTCATTGGTTTTCACCCAAATTAAACCCAAATATATAAGTTATATGGACGACATAGTTAAATTGAAGTCAACTTGACTAAATATTACAAGTTAATATAACTAAAAGGGAAAATACTTTTTTACAGTGTTCCTTCCTCCCTCCCTCCCTCCTTTCCATCCTTCCTCCTTCCTTCCTCCTCCCTCCCTCCCTCCTTTCCATCCTTCCTCCTCCCTTCCTCCTCCCTCCCTCCCTCCTTTCCATCCTCCCTCCCTCCCTCCCTCCTTTCCATCCTTCCTCCTTCCTTCCTCCTCCCTCCCTCCCTTCCTCCCTTGACTCGAGGACAACAGGAGGATTAAAAGTACTAGTGTATATTATATAAAACTCTCTACTCTCTACTCTTCTTGGAGTGTTACTTCCTGTTGGTAGACGGTTATTTCCTTGAAGAGGATCAAAAGCTCCGTCTTTACGACCGTCTCCAGGGAGGAAATCATTTCTCTGATAAGTGAACCTGAGGAAGAAATAAAAAGAAGGTATTTTAACAGCTGTTCTAGACACAGCTTGATCCTGAGGAAGATAATCCTTCACACGGAAAGTAGCATCCGATAAGACCATAATACCTGTGGGATGTTCTCTTCCCGGATGAAGACTTAAAAATGTCCTCGTGTCAAGGAGGAAGTGATTGCATGTTGTTTCTCGCATCTGTCGCCTTCAGGTCCCTCAAGAAGCTGAAATATCAAAGACTAATAGAAACCATAGACTGTATAAAAGAAATGGACGTAACATCCGTGACGTCACCCATTGGTTTGTGGACTGCTGCTCGGAAGCCAATAGTTTCTAATCTGGGCAGCGCCATCTTGAAAATTTCAGGTGCATTCTGGGAAAAATGAACACGGATTCTACTTATATGGGCATGAGGCGGGGCCATGGGCGGAGCGGGGAGGTTGCTATGGTTACGAGGGCTGGATCTGGAGGACATTGGTCAATCAACCTGTCAATCAGGACGTAGCCACGCCCTAATGCATACCCTGCTTTATCGTCACATATAAAATCAGGGAGGCCAAAATGTCCCAAATGAACATCATACTGCATTGAAGAAGGCTTTAAACTAGCGATTGAGACCATAAACACATTTTGAAAACGTTTACTGAGGTTAGAAATCAAGTGAGAAGTTGGTGAATTCTCCATTGACTTGTATAGAGACGGTCGCCCCCTGGTGGCCTTTTGATAGAATGCAGCTCTAAGTTACTTCCTGGTTGGCTTCTTTTCAGAGGACCAGAACTCCCCGCCTGATAGAAACCAATGAAACAATAACTGCAATACCAGAAAATGTACTTTTATTATTTTAACTGGTTGGTCCATTAACAAACACTGAGGTATGAAGGACGAAGGAAGGGAGGAAGGAAAGGAGGAAGGAAGGAAGAAAGGAAGGACGGACAGGACAAGAGGGAGCAAGGAAGGAATGAAGGACGAAGGAAGGGAGTAAAGAAGGGAGGAAGGAAAGGAGGGAGGAAGGAAGGAAGGAAGAAAGGAAGGACGGACAGGACAAGAGGGAGCAAGGAAGGAATGAAGGACGAAGGAAGGGAGTAAAGAAGGGAGGGAGGGAGGGAGGGAGGGAGGGGAGGAAAGGAGGAAGGAAAGGAGGGGAGAAAGGAAGGAGGGAGAAGAGGAAAAAAGAGGAATGGAGGAAGGAAGGAAAGAAGGACAGAGAAAAGGAAGGAAGAAAGGACAGACAGGACAAGAGGTAGGACGGAAAAGAGGGAAGGAAGGAAAGAAAGGGAGGAAGGAAAGGAAGGAATGAAGGAAGGAGGGAGAAAAGAAAATAGGAATGGAGGAAGGAAAGAAGGACGGATAAAAAGAGTTCAGGATCCTTCTCAAGCTGAGTAACCTTCACTAAAACGTCACTTTTAGTTTTGATAAACTTTTATGAGATTTAAGTGATGATGTAATTATAAAACCTACCAAACATCTACCCTTTTAATTAACAGTTAAAGATTAAATAGCTTTTTAATATCTTGATGAAAGCAGTCTTCAAAGATCTGATGTGAAACTGTTTGGAAACCTTTTTTTATTTTAAACTTTAATCAATGTGAACAAATTTACTCTGATTAACACTTTTCATTAGAATACAATTATTAATCAGTAAAAGAAATACTACTAAAAATTTGCCCCGTTTTGCTTCAGTCCCACATGTTTGCTGTTTTCTATTATAATATCCACCGATGACATCACTGATGACATCACCGATGACATCACTGTCTATCCACTGATGACATCATTGTCTATCAGAGGCTGTATGGATTGGGTTTTAACTTGGAAAGGCCGTAATGATGTCATCTCTTTTGACTGTTCCTTCTTTCCGTCCTTCCTTCCTTCCTTCCTTCCTTCCTTTCCTCCCTCCCTCCTTACTCTTTTCCTTCCTTTCCTCCTTCCCTCTTTACTCTTTTCCTTCCTTCCTACCTTCCTTTCCTTCCTTCCCTCCCTTCCTTCCTTCCTTGTTCCTTTCCTCCCTCCCTCCTTACTCCTTTCCTCCCTTCCTTCCTTCCTTCTTCCTTTCTTCCCCCCTCCTTTCCTTCCTTCCTTCCTTCCTTCCTCCTTCCCTCATACTTCTTTCCCTCCTTCCTTCTTTCCTTCCTTTCCGTCCTCCCTTCCTTCCTTCTTCCTTTCCTCCCCCCTCTTTACTCCTTTCCTTCCTACCTTCCGTCCTTCCTTCCTCCCTCCCTTCCTTCCCTCCTTCTTCCTTTCCTCCCCCTCCTTACTCGTGTACTCCTTTCCTCCCTCCTTTCCCTCCCTCCCTCCTTTCCTTCCTTCCTTCCTCCCTCCCTCCTTACTCCTTCCTTCTTTCCTTCCTTCCTTTCCTTTCCTTCCTTCCTTCCTTCCTTCCTTCCTTTCTTCCTTCTGCATTAACAGGAGGGTTAATGCAGCAGAGTTTCTGCTGTAAGTTTATGTTTTTATTAACTTTGGGGAAATACTGAATGTGTTTCCTTCCTGTTAGTGTTCAGAGAAATGAAGACACACACACACACACACACACACACACACACCTGTTTGTTCTGATTATTATGTGACTATGTGTTTGGTTGCCATGGTTTTGTAGCAGTAAAAGCAGAGAGAGAGAGAGAGAGAGAGAGAGAGAGAGAGAGAGAGCAGTTTAATAAACTATTGAACTGAACATAGTTTTTTTTATTTTATTTAGTTTTATTGATCACTAGATAGCAATGACTTGGACTGAAGTTGGTTTGATGTTGAAAGCTTTGATGTAGTTAACCCTTAAACAGGCAGCGTGGACCAGGAGATACACAGCCTGTTAGCAGCATGATTAGTTAATGTGGTTCTTCAGTTATACGTGCCTTGAATCGAAAGTTGTGAAAGGTTTATACTTTGATAGAAATGATAAAAAACCAGTGTAGAAACGAGTAGGCTATGTGTGATATTAATGACAAGAGAAAGCAAGAATGTGTCCCTTCTCTTTATCAAATAAAAGACTGTTTAGATTTGAATTGTGGAGCTAGGCTTCACAAACTGTGTTTCAACATTTCTGTGTTCAGGATTTAGTGATTAGCATAAACCCGCCCCTGCTGCTGTAGAGGTAGAAATACATTCAGCACACACTACTACTACTACTACAGTTAGCCAGTTAGCTGCCGAGCTAGGTGCCGAGCTAGCCCCCGAGTTAGCTGCCGAGTTAGCCGCTGAGTTAGCTGCCAAGTTAGCCGCTGAGTTAACCCGCGAGTTCGCTGCTGAGTTAGCCGCCGAGCTAGCTGCTGAATTAGCTGCCGAGCTAGCTGCTGAATTAGCTGCCGAGCTAGCAGTTGCGTTAGCCGGCGAGCTAGCAGCCGAGTTAGCTGCTGAGTTAGTCGCCGAGCTAGCTGTTGCGTTAGGCGCCGAGTTAGCCGCCGAGCTAGCAGCCGAGTTAGTTGCTGAGTTAGTCGCCGAGCTAGCAGTTGCGTTAGGCGCCGAGTTAGCCGCCGAGCTAGCAGCTGAGTTAGCTGCAGAGCTAGCAGCTGAGTTAGCTGCCGAGTTAGCAGCAGAAATCTCTCAAATGTAGCGTCGCTGCATCTCTTTTCCCAACAACCTCTCAATACCCAAAAGGTTAGGATAGAAGTTTTTAAAATCCATAACTACAGTTGTCATGGAGTTTACTGTTGCCATGACGATGAAGGATGCATAACTTTTAAGGGAGAGTAAAACCACATCTAAATTGATCATTTTTAATCCGAACCATGATCATATATCCTAAACCCAACCAGACCTGAACCGCCGCTCCGTCACGCCCAAACTAACAAACATTATTCCAACGATGAGTTTTAACGGTTTTATAAAAAGCAAACCTTCCTGTGGGTCGTTCTGGAGTTCAGGTGCAATTATCAGGATGTGTTTGGAGTTTTTTTTATTATACGAGTTTAAAATAGTAATTAGATTTAAATCCAGCCGCAGCAGAGAAACATCGTCTGATTACTAATCCAGCTGTTCCTCCAGCTGCATCAGGAGAAGATCTGCATTCTACTTAAATCACTGGGTATTAACCTTCCTGTCCCCTTCCTTCCTTCCTTCCTCCCTCCCTCCCTCCTTCCTTCCTTCCTCCCTTCCTTCTTTGCTTTCCTCCCTCCCTCCCTCCCTCCCTCCCTCCTTCTTTCCTTCACTCCTTCCTTCCTTCTTTGTTTCCTTCCTCTCTCTTTCCTCCTTTTCTTCTTTCCTTCCTCCATCCCCCTTTCTGTCCTTCCTTCTGTCCTTCCTTCTGTCCTTCCTTCTGTCCTCCCTTGCTTCTTTGCTTTCCTCCCTTCCTTCCTCCCTTCCTTCTTTCCTCTGTCCTTCTTTCCTTCCTTCTTTCCTCCCTTCCTTCTTTCCTTCCTTCCTTCCTTCCTTCCTTCCTTCCTTCTTCCTTTCCTACCTCCCTTCCTTCTTCCTTTCCTTCCTTTCCTCCTTCCTCTCTCCCTCCTTCTTTCCTTCCCTCCCTTCCTTCCTTCCTTCCCTTCCTCCCTCTTTCCCTCCTTCTTTCTTTCCTCCCCCTTCCTTCCTCCCTTCCTTCTCTCCTCCGTTCCTTCTTTCCTCTGTCCTTCTTTCCTTCCTTCCTTCCTTCCTCCCTCCTTTCCTTCCTCCCTCCCTTCCTTCTTTCCTTTCCTCCCTTCCTTCCTCCCTCCCTCCCTCCTTCCTTCTGTCCTCCCTTCCTTCCTCCCTCCTTTCCTTCCTCCCTCCCTTCCTTCCTTCCTTCCTTCCTTCCTCCCTCCCTTCCTTCCTTCCTCCCTTCCTTCCTTCCTTCCTTCCAACAGGAGGGTTAAAGAAACTTGCAGAAGTGTTGCTCTTTTAGAAATATCATTTTTAAAGCGTTTCTTCTCCTCTTTTATATCCTAACCCATCTCTCAGCTCATTTCTGCAGATTGTCTCTTCTTCTGGTGGCAGCTTTGGATTCATTCATCTGTCCTCTTTCAGTAACTAATGTGGTTACCATGGCAACGTCTCCTTTTATCAAACATTTACTGTACAAGTGCTTTTATTTTCCTTCCTGTCTTTTTTACATCAGTGAGTAATTACACATTCACAGATTACTGCAAAGATCTGTCCTTCCTCCCTCCCCCCTTCCTTCCTTCCTTCCTTCCTTCCTTCCTTCCTTCCTTCCTTCCTTCCTCCCTCCCTCCCTCCCTCCTTCCTGTCTTTTTTACATCAGTGAGTAATTACACATTCACAGATTACTGCAGAGATCTGTCCTTCCTCCCTCCCCCCTTCCTTCCTTCCTTCCTTCCTTCCTTCCTTCCTTCCTTCCTTCCTTCCTTCCTTCCTTCCTTCCTTCCTTCCTTCCTTCCTTCCTTCCTTCCTCCCTCCCTCCCTCCCTCCCTCCCTCCTTCCTGTCTTTTTTACATTAGTGAGTAATTACACATTCACAGATTACTGCAGAGATCTGTCCTTCCTCCCTCCCCCCTTCCTTCCTCCCTCCCCCCTTCCTTACTTCCTTCCTTCCTCCCTTCCTTCCTCCCTTCCTCCCTCCTTCCTTCCTTCCTTCCTTCCTTCCTTCCTTCCTTCCTTCCTTCCTTCCTTCCTCCCTTCCTCCCTCCCTCCTTCCTGTCTTTTTTACATCAGTGAGTAATTACACATTCACAGATTACTGCAGAGATCTGTCCTTCCTTCCTCCCTTCCTTCCTTCCTTCCTTCCTTCCTTCCTTCCTTCCTTCCTTCCTTCCTCCCTCCCTCCTTCCTGTCTTTTTTACATCAGTGAGTAATTACACATTCACAGATTACTGCAAAGATCTGTCCTTCCTCCCTCCCTCCTTCCTCCCTTCCTCACTCCCTCCTTCCTTCCTTCCTTCCTTCCTCCCTTCCTCCCTCCCTCCTTCCTGTCTTTTTTACATCAGTGAGTAATTACACATTCACAGATTACTGCAGAGATCTGTCCTTCCTCCCTCCCCCCTTCCTTCCTTCCTTCCTTCCTTCCTTCCTTCCTTCCTTCCTTCCTTCCTTCCTTCCTCCCTTCCCCCCTTCCTCCCTCCCTCCCTCCCTCCTTCCTGTCTTTTTTACATCAGTGAGTAATTACACATTCACAGATTACTGCAAAGATCTGTCCTTCCTCCCTCCCTCCTTCCTCCCTTCCTCACTCCCTCCTTCCTTCCTTCCTTCCTTCCTCCCTTCCTCCCTCCCTCCTTCCTGTCTTTTTTACATCAGTGAGTAATTACACATTCACAGATTACTGCAGAGATCTGTCCTTCCTCCCTCCCCCCTTCCTTCCTTCCTTCCTTCCTTCCTTCCTTCCTTCCTTCCTTCCTTCCTTCCTTCCTCCCTTCCCCCCTTCCTCCCTCCCTCCCTCCCTCCTTCCTGTCTTTTTTACATCAGTGAGTAATTACACATTCACAGATTACTGCAGAGATATTATTTATTACAATAAAAGTCAAACAGTATCAGGCTTCAACACATAATCAATCCAGTTACTATGATTCCTTCCTGCCTTCCTTCCTTCCTTCCTTCCTTCCTTCCTTCCTTCCTTCCTTCCTTCCTTCCTTCCTTCCTTCCTTCCTTAGTCCCTTCCTTCCTTCCTTCGTTATTTCCTCACTTTGTTTCCTTCCTCTCTCTTTCCTCCTTCTCTTCCTTCCTTCTGTCCTTCCTTCCTCCCTCCCTCCTTCCTTCCTTTCCTTCCTCCCTCCTTCTCTCTTTCTTTCTTCCCCAACCTTCCTCCCTTACTCTTTTCCTTTCTCCCTCCTTTCCTTCCTTCCTTCCTTCCGCCTGTCCTTTCTTCCTTCCTTCCTTCCTTGCTTGCTTCCTTTTTTCCTTCCTTCCTTCTGTCCTTCCTCCCTCCCTCCTTCCTTTTCTTTCCTTCCTCCATCCCCTTTCTTTCTTCCTTCTGTCCTTCCTTCCTTTTTTCCATCTGTCTTTCCTCCCTCCCTCCTTCCTTTTCTTTTCTTTCCTTCCTCCATCCCCCTTTCTTCCTTCCTTCTGTCCTTCCTTCCTTTTTTCCACCTGTCTTTCCTCCCTCCCTCCTTCCTTCTCTCTTTCCTTCTTTCCTTCCTTCCTCCCTCCCTCCTTCTTTCCTCCCTCCCTCCCTTCCTTCCTCCATCCCCCTTCCTCCCTCCCTCCTTCTTTCCTTCCTTTCCTTCCTCCCTCTCTCCTTCCTTCTAGATAGCAGGCTTCATCACATAATCAGTCACCATGATGATGCAACAGTCACATCTGCAGCTGAACAATAAAACAGGAAATGATGAAACTAACAGACTTCTGATGACCTCGGCTTCAGTTTATGAGCTGAGTGAGTCACTCCTTTCCTTCCTCCCTCCTTTCCTTCCTCCCATCCCTTCCTTCCTTCCTCCCTCCTTCCTTCCCTCCCCCTGAGTCCAAATTACTAATCATCCAAATATATATAGATATATTCCTCCTTTCCTTCCTTCCTTCCTTCCTTCCATCCTCCCTCCTTTCCTTCCATCTTCCTCCCTTCCTTCCTTCTGTCC